>NW_027408428.1:0-1322 GCF_003265705.2 Callorhinus ursinus | reverse complement strand
ATATCCTCTGCTTCTTTGGGCGTTCGTCCTCTGACGCACGAGAAAGCAATGATAACCTTCTAGTCTTCCTCTGGAAGTGCACCAGCCCTGAGTGGGCCGGTCACTGTCCACAGACGAAGACGGACAATGTGCTATGTATGTGCAGGAGGTGATCCTGATCCAATGGCCTGTGGATCTGTGGGGTTGCTGCTTCTGTGCCCTCCATTGGGCCCCCTTTGCCTGGATAGAAATCCTCCTGGAGTCTCCTCTTTTCCCTTGGAGCTCCGTTCCTGCTGGTTTCAGGACCAAGGGACTGCAACTGAGCATTGTGCCCCATGTCCTCAGGGATCGTGGTCATGGTCCCTCAGGATCATCTGGGAGGGTCCCACAGATTCCTGTTCCCTCGGGCACAAGTGTGGTGGCAGGAAGCCGCAGAGCCATCCTCCAACTTTAGCATTGTGCACCATTTCCTCAGGGGTATGGTGGTAATGGTCCGTTATCATGGTCTGGGAGGGTCCTTCAGGTTCCTGCTCCCTTCGGCACAGGTGCGGTAGCAAGAAGCCCCGGAGCCACCCCCCAAGTTCATAATTGGGCCCCGTGTTCCCCAGGGATGGTGATAATGGTCCGTTGGGATTTTCTGGGAAGGCCCTCCAGGTTCCCGCTTCTCCATGCACAGGTGCGGTGGCAAGAAGCCCCAGAGTCATCCCCCAAATACAGCATTGTGCCCCCGGGGATGCTGGTCATGGGCTGTCAGGTTGGTATAGGAGGATCCTCCAGTTGGGGGCCTGGAGGCTCGAGTAAACCAGAACCCACTCAAGTTGCATGAGGAACAGAGGAGTTGAGGTGTTCATTTGGAAGAGGCATTTCGCTTTTCCAAAAATGTCAAAGACATTGGTCCACTTTAGAATGAAGATAATTACTACTTAAAAGACGAGTGTGTGTTTCCCCTTCGCCCAGGAATTGAAGCAGGTGTGCAGGCCATAGGTCAGAGGACCTACTTATCCCCACCTGACAGCACTTATCTGCTCTGGATCTAGGATCCTCAATGTTTTGAACATCAGGCTGGGAGTCAGTGATGCAGCATTTCACAGGATGTCAGTGTTCAGGGAAAGCAGCAGGTCCATTAGGCACAGTGTTATGTTCATGTCAGGACTGGAGGGCAAATATCTCATGAACCCCAAACTTCCGGGGATTTCCTCTTTTCTCTAGTTGACCCAGGTTTATGGTTAGAGCTATGGTACTGTTTAGGGCATGCGTTAGGTGTAGAGTATGGTTTTGGTTTAGGGTACGGTTTAGGGTATGGTTCATGGTTAGGTTCGGAACCTCTACACATGATCCGTGCC
>NW_027408427.1:0-1322 GCF_003265705.2 Callorhinus ursinus | reverse complement strand
AAAAGGTTGCTACCTGTGTTCTCCTTTAGGATTTGGATGGACTCCTGTCTCACGTTTAGGTCTTTCAACCATTTGGAGTCTATTCTTGTGTGTGGTGTAAGGAAATGGTCCAGTTTCATTCTTCTGCATGTGGCTGTCCAATTTTCCCAACACCATTTGTTGAAGAGACTGTCTTTTTGCCATTGGACATTCTTTCCTGCTTTGTCAAAAATAAGTTGACCATAGACTTGAGGGTCCATTTCTGGGCTCTCGATTCTGTTCCATTGATCTATGCGTCTGTTTTTGTGCCAGTACCATACTGTCTTGATGATGACAGCTTTGTAATAGAGCTGGAAGTCCGGAATTGTGATGCCGCCAGCTTTGCTTTTCTTTTTCAGTATTCCTCTGGCTATTCGGGGTCTCTTCTGGTTCCATACAAATTTTAGGATTATTTGTTCCATTTCTTTGAAAAAAGTGGATGGTATTTTGATGGGGATTGCATTGAATGTGTAGATTGCTCTAGGTAGCATTGACATCTTCACAATGTTGATTCTCCCAATCCATGAGCATGGAACGTTTTTCCATTTCTTTGTGTCTTCTTCAATTTCTTTCATGAGTATTTTATAGTTTTCTGAGTACAGATCCTTTGCCTCTTTGGTTAGATTTATTCCTAGGTATCTAATGGTTTTGGGTGCAATTGTAAATGGGATAGACTCCTTGATTTGTCTCTCTTCTGTCTTGTTGTTGGTGTATAGGAATGCCACTGATTTCTGTGCATTGATTTTATATCCTGCTACTTTACTGAATTCCTGTATGAGTTCTAGCAGTTTTGGGGTGGAGTCTTTTGGGTTTTCCACGTACAGTATCATATCATCTGCAAAGAGTGAGAGTTTGACTTCCTCTTTGCCGATTTGGATGCCTTTGATTTCTTTTTGTTGTCTGATTGCTGTGGCTAGGACTTCTAATACTATGTTGAATAGCAGTGGTGAGAGTGGACATCCCTGCCGCGTTCCTGACCTTAGGGGAAAGGCTCTCAGCCTTTCCCCATTGAGAATGATACTCGCTGTAGGTTTTTCATAGATGGCTTTTATGATATTGAGGTATGTACCCTCTATCCCTATACTCTGAAGAGTTTTGATCAAGAAAGGATGTTGTACTTTGTCAAATGCTTTTTCTGCATCTATTGAGAGGATCATATGATTCTTGTTCTTTCTTTTGTTAATGTATTGTATCACGTTGATTGATTTGCGGATGTTGAACCAGCCTTGCAGCCCAGGAATAAATCCCACTTGGTCATGGTGAATAATCCTTTTAATGTACTGTTGGATCCTATTGGCTAGTAT
>NW_027408426.1:0-1322 GCF_003265705.2 Callorhinus ursinus | reverse complement strand
AGAATCTATGGGTTCCAACGGCGATGTGAGAAACCTCAGAAGCCTCCCTTGTCCCCATTTCCCTCTCCGGTCCTGGTGCTCCATTCTTCCCTAAGGCCACCTCACACTGACCAGAGCTGTGATTCTGGATCCTCTTCCAAGTGCGGTCCCTGAGGCTGAAACTAGGAGAGCCCTGACTTGGTCTCCAGACTGGTGGCCCAGTGCTCTGCCACGTTCTCCGTACCCAGGTCCTCAGCTCCCCAAGCCCCCAGTGTGTCCTCTGCTGAGAAGGACTTCAAGGGGGTACAAAGATTTCTCCCAGGACTGGGAGCACAGTGGGTCAGGGATGGAGATCCAAGGCCCACAGGCTCTTCTACAAGCCTGTGGGACCCTTGGGACACTGCATCTCTGCAGCCCAAGTGACAGAAGTGTAAGCTAAGGCCTTTTGTGCTGTAGACCCTCTGGACTTGGGGGTCGGTATCTCTTCCTACTCCCAAGTGACCAGGGTGGTGGTGGACACCGGAATCCAGAACCTGTCTTCTCCCAGTTCCCTGGGAACACCCTGGGCCCCTTGGGGACCTCTGACCATCAGCCTGGCCTGTCTCCCCTCCCCATGCTCTGGATCTGTGTCCTTGCCAGGAGTCCTGATGCCCTGCCACATGGCCCAGCCGTCTCTAACCCCTTTCTTCTTTCCCCCTTCTCACCCAACTCACTCCCTGGGTGTCCTCCCTTTCTGACCCCCAACTGGGCATTCAGAGTGGTGTGTGTGTGTGGCTGGGTGTGCAGGTTCGCATGTCTCTAAGTACATCGCGATGCTAAGGTCATGTGCCCACATGAGGCAGGGTGGGTAGCTATCCCCGAGGATCTCAGGGGCTCTCACAACCAAAGCAAACCTCATGGGAGGGTTGGGGTTGGGCTAGGACTGGAGAGCAGCCCTGCTCCTTGGGCTCTGCACCCCTCCTTTGTTTGGGCCAGTCCCTGCCTCTCTTGACCCAAGTTCCCAACTGTCCCTAAGGGTTGGACATGGAAACACTTTAACGTGGCGGCTTCTCTAGGGTTAGGTGGGGGAAAGGTGCACCAGGCACACAGGCCTCCCTACCGAGAGGGCCAGCCAGGTGTGTCATGGACAGGTGTGCAAAGGGGACCTGCACAGAGTACCTGTACAGTGACCCAGCCCTGTGGCCGATGTACAAGAGACCCATGGCTCTGCACCGGAGGCGACCCCATCTTCCCTCACCACCGCCAACTGCTCTGTGGCCCAAAGGCCACTGGGCTCCACAACCACGGCCACCCTGCGTGGCAGGCCTTAGCGTGCAAGGCCAGGTGGGTTGGATATCTGGGGA
>NW_027408425.1:0-1322 GCF_003265705.2 Callorhinus ursinus | reverse complement strand
GGGGTGGATGTCACCCACACATTTACCTGCCGAAGCTGGTTAAAACTTCTACTCCAAGGATCAACATTTGAGACCTTCCTCAAGAAAACCAAGCTCTGGATGTCAGAGTCATCGCGGAGAACAGGCCCCCAGAGAGGCTGGCTCTTCACCCTGCTTTCTTCCCCCAACCCTCCCTGGCCCTGCCCTACTTAGAACTCCCGGGGCTCTCTCTTTTCACACACACACAGGGAAGAACCAAAATGTGGCCTCACTTCATGCCCAGCACCCCGCAGGAGAAGGTGCCGACCCCACCAAAGCCTTAAAAGGGCCTGGCCGCCACAGGGATTCAGACCTCCTCTCCCTCATCCTTCACAGCCCCTTCAGACAGGGCCAGGGAGGAAGCCAGCTGCCCGCGCCTGACCCGGAGCAAATACTCCAGCACTTGAAACTTGCTGGTTCGGCGTGGGCCCTGGGACCCCACGGGAACTGGTAGCGGGCAGGGTCGCTGCCAGGCACCTGCCGGTACTCCAGGTACCCTTCCTGCACCCAGACTTTTGTGAGGAGCTCCCTGGGCTCCCCATAGATGACGTGCTCCTGGCAGGCATACACCCCCATGACCCCCAGCGTTTCCCACACCTCCTCCTCGGGGGCACAGTTGCCATGCAGGAGGCTCACCCCCAGTAGCAGCACCAGGAGACCAGTCTTGGGCATGCCATGCTCACCGCTTAGCATCCCATCACAGGTGAGATCCAGGACATTGACCAGGACATAGGAGTGGTCACTGTGGTCCACTTCCTTCACATCCATGCCAAAGACCAGCCGCATGCATTCGGAGGCCTGGCCCAAGATCACAGGGAAGGCATCCAGGGCATCCTGGCCAACGATCTCCAGCATCTCTGCCTGGCTGGTCGGCTCCTTGATGTGATACTTGAGGAGCAGGAACTCCACCAGCTCGGCCAGCTTCCCCTGGAGTAGGTTTTGAAGCCCCGGCTGGGCTTCTTCGGGCTCCTCGCAGGGGCTCGAACCCTCCTCATCGGAGCTGCTGGAACCCTGGTCAGGCTGGCTGCAGTCAGTGGCTGCCCAGGCAGTGGGGGAGGGGCAGGCACTCAGAGAGCTCTGGGGACGACTCTGGAACCCAGCAGCAGACCCCTCCTCCGAGGGGACCAGAAAGAGGGCAGAGCAGGAGCCAGATGGGGCGGCGGCCTGGGAGGAGGCCAAGGTGGAGAAGGAGGAGGGGGTGCGGGGGACCTTCTCCTCCCCAGCCCCCAACAGCTCTGCCTCCACCAGGCCCTGGGCCGGGCCTGGGTCTTCCTCCAGCTTCTAGAGCTCACTCCTCTGACCCA
>NW_027408424.1:1227-1322 GCF_003265705.2 Callorhinus ursinus | reverse complement strand
TTTTTCATTTTTAGAGTCACATTTTATCCCTTCATAGTAGTTACCCTAATTTTTGGCGTATATATATAAGTTGTTCTCTCTTTAAAATTTTGAGA
>NW_027408424.1:566-1127 GCF_003265705.2 Callorhinus ursinus | reverse complement strand
TCTCCCCCTTTTTTTCTTTCTTTCTTTTTTTAAAATCCTCTTCTTTCTTTTTTCAAGCACCTTATATATTCCTTTTTTAAAATTTTTTATAATTTTCATCTTTACAGTCATCTTCCATCCCTTCATTGTATCAGCCCTTATTTTGTACATATGTAAGTCTTTCTTTCTTTAAAATTTTAGGAGGCACTTTCTTCTAACAGACCAAAATACACCCAAAATCTAGTGTGTGGCACTGATCTATGCACTAGCCTGATCATATTTGATCATATTCTGTTTTTGTTTTGTTTTGTTTTGTTCTGTCTTTGTTTGTTTTTATCTTTTTCTTTTTTTTCTCTCTCTTTCTTTTTTCTCTCTTTCCCTTTCTTTTCTCCCGGTTTCGGGTTTTCTGATTTGCTTAGAGTATATTTTCTGGGGACGTTAACCTGTTAGCATTTTGATCTCTCATCCATCTAGTCTCCGCTGGACAAAATGACAAGATGAAAAAATCACCTCAACAAAAAGAACAAGACGTAGTACCGTCTGCCAGGGACCTACTCAATACGGACATTAGTACGATGTCGG
>NW_027408424.1:0-466 GCF_003265705.2 Callorhinus ursinus | reverse complement strand
GTAGTACCGTCTGCCAGGGACCTACTCAATACAGACATTAGTACGATGTCAGACGTAGAGTTAAGAATCATGATTTTAAAGATACTAGCTGGGCTTGAAAAAAGCGTGGAAGTTATTAGAGAAACCATTCCTGGAGAAATAAAAGAACTAAAATCTAACCAAGTCGGAATCAAAAAGACTATTAATGAGGTGCAATCAAAAATGGGGGCACTAACTCCTAGGATAAATGAGGCAGAAGAGACAATTAGCAATATAGAAGACCAAATGATGGAAAATAAAGAAGCTGAGAAAAAGAGAGATAAACAACTATTGGACCATGAGGGCAGAATTCGAGAGATAAGTGATACGATAAGACAGAACAACATTAGAATAATTGGGAGTGCAGAAAGAAAGAGAGAGAGCGGTAGAGGGTATAATGTAGCAAATTATGACAGAGAACTTCCCTAATGTGGAGAAAGAAACAGGC
>NW_027408423.1:0-1323 GCF_003265705.2 Callorhinus ursinus | reverse complement strand
GCTTTGAATGTGTAGATGGCTCTAGGTAGCATTGACATCTTCACAATATTTGTTCTTCCAATCCATGAGCATGGAAAGTTTGTCCAATTCTTTGTGTCTTCTTCAATTTCTTTCATGAGTATTTTATACTTTCTGAGTACAGATCCTTTGCCTCTTTGGTTAAATTTATTCCTAGGTATCTTATAGTTTTGGGTGCCATTGTAAATGAGACTAGCTCCTTGATTTGTCTCTCTTCTGTCTTGTTGTTGGTGTATAGGAATGCCACTGATTTCTGTGCATTGATTTTATATCCTGCTACTTGACTGAATTCCTGTATGAGTTCTAGCAGTTTTGGGGTGGAGTCTTTTGGGTTTTCCACATCCAGTATCATATCATCTGCAAAGATTGAGAGTTTGACCTCCTCTTTCCGATTTGGATGCCTTTGATTTCTTTTTGTTGTCTGATTGCTGTGGCTAGGAATTCTAATACTATGTTGAATAGCAGTGGTGAGAGTGGACAACCCTGCCGCGTTCCCGACCTTAGGGGAAAAGCTCTCAGCTTTTTCGCATTGAGAATGATATTCGCTGTAGGTTTTTCATAGATGGCTTTTATGATATTGAGGTATGTACCCTCTATCCCTATACTCTGAAGAGTTTTGATCAAAAAAGAATGCTGTACTTTCTAAATGCTTTTTCTGCATCTATTGAGAGGATCATATGATTCTTGTTCTTTCTTTTGTTAATGTATTCTATCACGTTGATTGATTTGCGGATGTTGAACCAGCCTTGCAGCCCAGGTATAAATCCCACTTGGTCGTGGTGAAAAATCCTTTTAATGTACTGTTGGATACTATTGGCTAGTATTTTGGTGAGAATTTTTGCATCCATGTTCATCAAGGATATTGGTCTGTAATTCCCCTTTTTGATGGGGTCTTTGTCTGGTTTTGGGATCAAGGTAATGGTGGCCTCATAAAATGAGTTTGGAAGTTTTCATTCCATTTCTATTTTTTGGAACAGTTTCAGGAGAATATGTATTAATTCTTCTTTAAATGTGTGATAGAATTCCCATGGGAAGCCATCTGGCCCTGGGCTTTTGTTTCTTGGGAGATTTTTGATGACTGCTTCAATTTCCTTAGTGGTTATAGGTCTGTTCAGGTTTTCTATTTCTTCCTGGTTCAGTTTTGGTAGTTGATACATCGCTAGGAATGCACCCGTTTCTTCCTGGTTTTTGCTGGCATAGAGTTGCTCGTAATATGTTCTTATAATTGTTTGCATTTTTTGGTGCTGGTGGTGATCTCTCCTCTTTCATTCATGATTTTGTTAATTTGGGTCATTTCTCTTTTCT
>NW_027408422.1:0-1323 GCF_003265705.2 Callorhinus ursinus | reverse complement strand
AAAAAAGCCATGAATCTATGTGCAGTATTCTCCTAGCGCTGGAGTTCTCCCATTCTCCTTGATCGATCAACTTGGTCTTGGCTTGCTGGCTGTTTGTGCTGATCTTCTGGGGGAGGGGCCTGTTGCTGTGGTTTCCAAATGTCTTTGCCGGAGGCGGAATTGCCCCGCCCTTGTCAGTCCAGGCTAAGGAAGCTGCTCCGGTTTGTTCTCAGGAGCTTTTGTTCCCTGCAAGCTCTCGGTACAGCTTTGGAGGACCAGGGCAGAAATGGTGGCCTCCCAATCTCCGCCCGGAGGAGCTGAGAACTCGGGGCCCCGCTCCTCAGTGTGTCCCCAGAGAAAAGCAGTCACTCCCGTGTCCCCGGTCTCCGGCCGCACTCCGTGCTCACCCGGCCTGTGATCGAGTGTTGCTATCTCTGGCACCCGACCCCGCACGGAGTCTCCAAACCCAGCAGATCCCTGCAGTGCGTTCCCGCACCACTCGTCCCCGGGAAGGAAGGGGAATTTCCCCGTATCTGCTGCTTGTTGGGTCCCTGCTGGGGGAGCCGTGCCCCGACTGGGCCGCAGATCACAGTTTATGGCAACCCCGAGCTGAGAGCCCGCGACTCTGCTCCGTCTCTGCATCCGGCTTCCCCGCTCTGATACCTGGGAGCTCTGGCGCACTCAGGCACCCCCGGTCTCTGCGTGACGCCAAGGGTCCTGAGACCACACTGTCCCAGGAGTATTCCACCCACCGCTTAGCCACTGCAGCGACGTCCCTCCGCCGAGCCAACTTCTAAAAGGTCCGATTTTGTGCTCCGCGGCTCTATCACTTGCCAGAAGCCGCCGGCGGAGGCCCCTCGCCCGCCGTCTATCCTCCCGAATATCGCCTCGGATTCACTTCTCCGCATGCCCTACCTTCCAGTAAGTGGTCGCTTCTCTGTTCAGAGAGTTGTTGCTACTCTCCTGTTCGATCTCATGTTGAGTTAGTAGGTGTTCAGAATGTTTTGATCACTATTCAGCTGAATTCCTGAGACCAGACGAAGTCTAGGTCTCCTAAACCTCCGCCATCTTGCTCCGCCCCCCTGGAATCCAAAAACACTCTCTTTTGAATACACCCTTCAAGTGACCTCTTGTTTCCTGAAGATACAAGGTTTTTCATAGGCAGGTGTGGGATCATGAGGAAACATCCATACACGCAACTCTGAAACACAAGACGTGGGGAATGGAAATCTTCACGGCCATCTAGATGTCAGAAGAGAGAACCATCTTCCAATCCTTGGGTGGAAGCAGAGGCAAAGGGCTAGGACCCTATCCTTAGAAACAAGTTGGTGAAGAAGGGAACGT
>NW_027408421.1:0-1323 GCF_003265705.2 Callorhinus ursinus | reverse complement strand
GGAGGAGTAGGAGACCTAGATTTCGTGTGGTCTCAGGAATTCAGCTGAATAGGGATCAAACCATTCTGAACACCTACGAACTCAACAGGAGATCGAAGAAGAGAGTAGCAACAACCCTCTGAACAGAGAAGCGACCACTTACTAGAAGGTAGGATGTGCAGAAAAGTGAATCCAAGGCGATATTCGGGAGGATAGACGGCGGGGGAGGGGGCCTCCGTCGGCCGCTTCTGGCAAGTGCTAGAGCCGCGGAGCACAAAATCGGACCTTTTAGAAGTCGGCTCCACTGAGGGACGTCGCTCCAGTGGCTAAGCGGGAGGTGGAACCCTCGCGGGACAGTGGGGTCTCAGGACCCTCGGGGTCACAGAAAGACCAGGGGTGCCTGAGTGCGGCAGAGCTCCCAGGTATCAGAGCGGGGAAGCCGGCTGCAGAGACGGAGCCGAGGCGCGGGCTCTCAGCTCGGGGTGGCCATAAACTGTGATCCGTGGCCCAGTCGGGCCACTGCTCCTCCAGCAGGGACCCAACAAGCGGCAGAGCCTGGGGAGACTCCCCTTCCTCCCCCGGGAGGAGCGGCGCGGGAGCGCACCGCAGGGATCTGCTGGGTTTGGAGACTCCACACGGGGTCGGGTGCCAGAGATAGAAACGCTCGGTCACAGGCCGGGTGATCACGGAGTACGGCCGGAGACCGGGGACACGGGAGTGACTGCTTTTCTCTGGGGGCGCACTGAGGAGCGGGGCCCCGAGTTCTCAGCTCCTCCGGGTGGAGATTGGGAGGCTGCCATTTTCACCCTGGTCCTCCAAAGCTGTACCGAGAGCTTGCAGGGAACAAAAGCTCCTGAGAGCAAACCCGAGCAGCTGGCTTAGCCCAGACCGACAAGGGCGGGGCAATTCCGCCCCCGGCAAAGACATTTGGAAACCACAGCAACAGGCCCCTCCCCCAGAAGATCAGCACGAACAGCCAGCAAGCCAAGACCAAGTTTCCCGATCAAGGAGAACGGCAGAACTCCAGAGCTAAGGGAATACTGCACAAAGAATTCATGGCTTTTTTTTACCATGATTCATTAGTTCATCAAAGTTAATTTTTTTAACTGTTTTTTTTAATTTTTCTTTTTCCCTTTTTCAACCAACATCTTATCAATCCCTTTTTAAAAAAAAAATTTTTTTTATTTTTCATTTTTAGAGTCATATTTTATCCCTTCATAGTAGTTACCCTTATTTTTGGCATATATATATGTTGTACTCTCTTTAAAATTTTGAGATACAGTTTCTTCTAACAGATCAAAATACACCCTAAATCACTAGTGTATGGCTTTGTTCTAGTCTCCT
>NW_027408420.1:0-1323 GCF_003265705.2 Callorhinus ursinus | reverse complement strand
GCCCCTGGAAAACATGACCAGATGATGAAGAAAAATGACTCATGACCTGTCTCTACCTCCTGCGAAATGTTCCACTTCTTGAGCATTTTATTCAGCCAGAGTCAACCTGGCACAGTGCATTAACACCACAAGCTTCTTGTGATGTTTTGTGGCTGATCATACTTTCCTCCTAAGTTCTCTGTAGAACTAAAGCAGTAACAAGGAAAACAGGGCATTTCTTTGCTCCTAAAAATGCTCTCACTGTCTGATATCTTGAACTGGGCAGAATCTTCTTAGTTTACATGATGATCTCCAGGGAAGGGGTGGGATGGGGCATCTTAAAGCTCATGATTTAGACAGCTGGACTCGGAAAATTGGGTCGAGACTACGGGCCCAGCAATAGGCCGGAAGTCAGGAAACCTGGCTGCTCATCAGCCACAGGGCCTTGGGCACCACCGTCCTGTCGGTTTTCTCTCAGTGGAGCAAGGGTAGCATGGTTCCTTGTGTGTTGGGGAGCCGCGTCCCTGGCCTCTACCCACTGGCCAGTAGCAACCCCCGGTTGTGACTCCAGGCATCTGCCGATGTCCCTAGAGCCGGAAGGCAGCGTTGGCCCTGCCGCTGACCTTGCAGTCGAGATGGTGTGGTGATAGGTGTAGAGGAGGGAGTTCAAGGTCTGTCATGCTCTCCATGTCCTGCAGCTCCGACTTATTTCCAGGGCCCCTTCGTCTCCACCTGAGAAGCCATCCTGTGTTCCTTCTGAGAGAGGCCACAGATGGAACATGTCCTTACCCAGCTTTGTGATGTCTACGTTTTCACTGACGAGTGACACACGGACAGAAGTGCACACATTGGAAGTTCACAGCGCGGTGAATTTTCACAGGGCAAACAACCCCTGTGAATGTAACGAGCACCCCAATCAAGCAGCAAGTTTGGAACAGGAGCAGCACCCCTCCACACCCCAAATTCACCACTGTCCTGACTTCAAACATCACAGATTGGTTTTGCCTGCTTTGTTGAACTTCATAACACGGACTCATAAAGAAGAATATGATGTTTTTGCACCTGGCTCCTTTCCCTCTACGGTACTTGTGTCAAGTTCACTCGTGTTATTGTGTGTACTTCTAGCTTGTTTGTTTTCATCAGCTAGCATTCCGTCACCTGAAAACACAGCAACTTATTGATTGATTCCATTGGCCGGGGGCTTTTGGGCAGCCTCCAGCTTGGAGATCATAAGTTGCACTGTGAACATTTTATCCGTGTCTTTTGGCGAATGTGTGTAATTATTTCTGTGGGGTATGTACCCAAGACTGGAGTTAATGGCAGTATAAAAGCACATGACTAAAC
>NW_027408419.1:1044-1323 GCF_003265705.2 Callorhinus ursinus | reverse complement strand
GAAAGAATATGTGACCACCAAGCCGGCCCTGCAAGAAATATTAAGGGTTTCCTAACAAAGGGAAGACACCAAGAGTACTGTAGACCAGAAATATACAGAGAAAATCTATAGAAAGAGGGACTTCTCAGGCAACAAGCTGAATTTCAAATCAGATTTTTCAATAGTCACTCTCACTGTGAATGGCCTAAAGGCTCCCATGACATGACACAGGGTTGCAGATTAGATAAAAAGGCAGGACCCATCCATATGCTGTTTACAAGAGACTCATTTTGAACCTAA
>NW_027408419.1:0-944 GCF_003265705.2 Callorhinus ursinus | reverse complement strand
AGGCAACAAGCTGAATTTCAAATCAGATTTTTCAATAGTCACTCTCACTGTGAATGGCCTAAAGGCTCCCATGACATGACACAGGGTTGCAGATTAGATAAAAAGGCAGGACCCATCCATATGCTGTTTACAAGAGACTCATTTTGAAACTAAAGATACAACCAGACTGAAAGTGAGGGGATACAGAACAATTTTTCATGCCAATGGACCTCAAAAGATAGCTGGGGTAACAATTCTCATATCAGACAAATTAGATTTTAAGGTAAAGACTATAGTTAGAGATACAGAGGAACACTATATCTTTCTTAAAGGGTCTATCTAAGAAGAAGATCTAACAATTGTAAATATCTATGCCCCCAACATGGGAGCAGTCAACTACATAAGCCAACTGTTAACCAAAATAAAGAATCATTGATTAAAATACTTTAATAGGAGGGGACCTCGACACTCCACTCTCTGCAATAGACAGATCATCTAAGCAGAAGATCAACAAAGAGACAAGAGAAATTGGAACTCAATCACAAGAGAAAATTTGTAAGGAATTCAAACACTTGGAAGCTAAAGACCACCCTATGAAAGAATGATTGGGTCAACCAGGAAATTAAAGAAGAACTTCAACAATTCATGGAAACTAATGAGAATGAAGTCACATCAGTCCAAAAACCTATGGGATACTGCAAAAGCATTCCTAAGGGGGGAATACATATTCATCCAAGCCTCACTCAAAGAAGGAGAACATGCACCACAATGTTCATAGCAGCAAAGTCCACAATAGCCAAACTGTGGAAGGAGCCAAGATCCTGTTCAACAGATGAAGGGATAAAGAAGATGTGTCACATATATAAAATGGAATACTATTCAGCCATCAGAAACAATGAATACCCACCATTTGCATCAACATGGATGGAACTGAAGGGGATTATGCTAAGTTAAATAAGTCAAGA
>NW_027408418.1:420-1324 GCF_003265705.2 Callorhinus ursinus | reverse complement strand
TAGTTTTTGTTTGTTCTGGAAGCTTTTTATCTCTCCTTCTATTTTCAATGATAGCCTAGCTGGATATAGTATTCTTGGCTGCATATTTTTCTCGTTTAGTGCTCTGAAGATATCTTGCCAGTCCTTTCTGGCCTGCCAGGTCTCTGTAGATAGGTCTGTTGCCAATCTAATGTTTCTACCATTGTAGGTTACATATCTCTTCTCCCGAGCTGCTTTCAGGATTTTCTCTTTGTCTCTGAGACTCGTAAGTTTTACTATTAGATGTCGGGGTGTTGACCTATTATTATTGATTTTGAGAGGGGTTCTCTGTGCCTCCTGGATTTTAATGCCTGTTTCCTTCCTCACATTAGGGAAGTTCTCTGCTATAATTTGCTCCAATATACCTTCTGCCCCTCTCTCTCTCTTCTTCTTCTTCTGGGATCCCAATTATTCTAATGTTGTTTCGTCTTATCGTATCACTTATCTCTCGAATTCTGCCCTCGTGATCCTGTAATTGTTTCTCTCTCTTTTTCTCAGCCTCTTTATTTTCCATCATTTGGTCTTCTATATCGCTGATTCTCTCTTCTGCCTCATTTATCCTAGCAGTTAGTGCCCCCATTTTGGATTGCACCTCATCAATAGCCTTTTTGATTTCGATTTGGTTAGATTTTAGTTCTTTTATTTCTCCAGAAAGGGTTTCTCTAATAACTTCCACGCTTTTTTCAAGCCCAGCTAGTATCTTTAAAGTCATGATTCTGAACTCTAGGTCCGACATCGTACTAATGTCCGTATTGAGTAGGTCCCTGGCTGACGGTACTACCTCTTGTTCTTTTGCTGAGGTGATTTCTTTCGTCTTGTCATTTTGTCCAGAGGAGAAAAGATGAATGAGAGAACAAAATGCTAACAGGTTAACAACGTCCCCAGC
>NW_027408418.1:0-320 GCF_003265705.2 Callorhinus ursinus | reverse complement strand
AAAAAAAAGGGAAAAAAAGGATAAAAACAAAAACAGAACAATACAAAAAAAGCAGAATGTGATCAAATATGATCAGGCTAGTGCATAGATCAGTGCCACACACTAGATTTTGGGCGTATTTTGGTCTGTTAGAAAAAAGTGCCTCCTAAAATTTTAAAGGAAGAAAGACATATATGTACAAAATAAGGGTTGATACAATGAAGGGATGGAAGATGACTGTAAAGATGAAAATTATAAAAGATTTTATAAAAGGACTTGGTAAGATAAGTTGTTTGAAAAAAGAAAGAAGATTTAAGAAAAGAAAAAAAAAGGAAAAAGGG
>NW_027408417.1:912-1324 GCF_003265705.2 Callorhinus ursinus | reverse complement strand
CGCACATCTTGTTTCACGAACAGAGAAGCCGTTTCCAATGTGTGTGTGGAAGCCTAAGGCCAAGTGCCCGATATACTTACCGCCACGAATAACTGCTGTAGAAAACCCGTCCGTCAACTCACAGCTTACCTGAGGACGTTTTTCTAATGTCCGTGTGGTGGCCCAAGGAAAAGTGTGACAGCCTTCGCTCTGAGAAGGAGGTCTGCTTGGAACGCCTCTTTCAACTCACGGCTTGTTTCTGGCTTACGGAAGGCTTCCCAAGGGTGTGAAGGGAAGCCTAGGGAAAAAGCGCATACACTTCACTCTCTGGGGGGAAGAAAACGAGGAACCCAAAAGCATCGGCGGGTAACCGTCTCTCAACGAACACCTTCTTTCCTGACGAGACAGAAACATGTTCAACTCTGTGTGTGCG
>NW_027408417.1:0-812 GCF_003265705.2 Callorhinus ursinus | reverse complement strand
AAAAGCGCATACACTTCACTCTCTGGGGGGGAAGAAAACGAGGAACCCAAAAGCATCGGCGGGTAACCGTCTCTCAACGAACACCTTCTTTCCTGACGAGACAGAAACATGTTCAACTCTGTGTGTGTGTGTGTGTGTGTGTGTGTGTGTGTGTGCGCGTGAATAAGAAAAGTGCCATGTACTCACCTTAGAAAAGCAAGTCTGCGTATACGGCATTTCTCCACTAATATCTTCAGGTGTCCTGGTGGGATAATCATTTCAAAAAGTGGGTGTGGATGTATCATGAAAGTACCGTACTCTTTACTACACTTCCCTGGACCGAACTCCGAGAAACGTCTCCCTGACGATAGAAAAGCGCTGAGCCATCTCAAAGCTGCGTGAGATCGCAGAGGGACCGTTCCCTGGACCTAACTCCGAGAAACGCGTCGGGGGTACAAGGCAGGTTTCAACTGATGCATTCTTTCGTGAGCCCAGAAGCGTTTCCATATGTAGGCGTGGAAGCGTCAGGAGAGCGCAGTACACCGCCCTCTATGAGGCAACCTCGCTTTTGCGAAACCTTCTTTCACCTGACACCCTTTGCCTTGGAGACGGGAGCCTTTTGAATAGTCGTGGTGGAAGCAAAAGGAACGTGTCGTGCCCTGTACTCATCTCTGAGAAACAAGTCCGTGCGCAATGGGTCTTTCAGCCTAGCATTTGGACGGGGTCATGAAGTCAGTAGAGAATGCAAGTGTACGTGTGCAGGCATAAGGAGAGTGCCCTATCCTAAACTCCGAGAAAAGAGCATGACGGATGGAGACCGCCTTTTAAGCGTA
>NW_027408416.1:0-1324 GCF_003265705.2 Callorhinus ursinus | reverse complement strand
TTCCTTGGAGGCCCGAGCCCGAAGCGCCTCCTTGGAAGGAACAACGCGGTGGGGAAAACGTGCTTTAGCTCCCGCCGACCACTGGGTGGGAGGATGACGTGTACCGTGCACTGTGGCTGGGAGCCCGGGAATGGCCTCCCTACCTAAAGCCGAGGGAGACAAAGGCCGGAGCCGGAGACGCCGCTCGACTCAGCTCTCGTTTCTGGGGCTTGTACCGTTGCCCCGTGTGTGCGGGCAGGCCGAAAGCCAAACACCTACGTCGGAGAAACCGCACTGTAGGGAATCCGTGTTTCGGCGAAAATCGCCGTTGCTGAGGGTGGAAGCTTTCTGCTGTGTGCGTGCGAGAGAGCCGAGCCGGGTAGTCCCACACCGTCCTCTGGGTGAGACTCGGGCCTAGGCAGAAGGCAGAACATGACTCCCCACCGGTTTCAGCAAGGCACCCTGCGGCCCCACTTCTGCAGGCAAGTCTAGTGGCTAGCGTGCAGCTCGAAGCAGCACCGGAGAGAGAAACCGAGCTTTAGCTACCGCCGACCACCCCGGGGGAGAAACCCGCGTTCGGTGTACCGTCGGTGAGAGCCTGGGGAACGTGTCCCATTTCGTACAATCGACGTAGAGAGGAAGGCCGGTGCGGAGGGCACATCTCGGCTCGGCTCTTGCTACCTGAGGCTAAGGCCACCGCTCCAGAGGGGTTTGGAAGGCTCAGAGCGCAGCACTGCCTCGGCAGGAACGAGCCCGTAAGGAAGCCCAGATTCCACTCCCGTCGCCTCTGCCCAGGGTGGCCCCCTATTCCACTGTGCTTGTGTGCCAACCTGGGGAGTGCGTCGCAGCCGAATTCCAAGGGAGAAAGACCCGCTGCGTCCAAGGCAACTCTCGACTCAACTCCTCTTTCGCGGGGCAGAGCCGTCCGCCCGCTGGGTGCGTTAGATCCTAAGTGCCATCCACCAAGTGCAGAGGAAGAAAACGGTTCCGCTGGGCGACCCAGCGCCTCGGCCTAGAAAGCCCTTCCCGAGCGCAAACCTCATCTGCTGTCTGTTTGTTTGTGGAAGCAGGAGAAATGGAACCTAGACGTTACCCTGACTGAGAAAGAGGCCTGCAAGCAAGGCTGCTCTCGACTCCCCTCTTGGGTGAGGAAGTGAGCCCCGGTGTACCCTGTGTGCCTGGATGCCTAGGTACTGGGCACTACCAGAAAGAATCCACGCTGTAGAGTTACCGCAGGGTAGCCTGCATTGCTGCTCTTGAAGCTGAAGGAATCGGACAGTGTTCGTCTAGGAGAGACCGGGGAACGGGTCCCATCCGTGAAACCGAGTGAGAAACAGCAGCGTGC
>NW_027408415.1:0-1324 GCF_003265705.2 Callorhinus ursinus | reverse complement strand
CCGCAGCTGCTGGGCTGGCCCCAGAGGACCTTCGGGACTCAAGACTGCTGGGCTGACCCCCCATCATTCCCCAGGTCATGAAGAAGCTGAGATTCATGGCTGTGCCCAAGAATCACCAGGACACCAAGAACACATGCGGGCCTGTCCCCGGAGGCCATGAGGGACCTGAGGCTGCAGGCCTGTCCCCTGGAGGAACCCCAGCACCCGAAGCTACTGGGCTGGCCCCAGAGGACCTGTGGGACCCGAGGCTGCTGGGCTGGCCCTCCATCATTCCCTGGGTCATGAAAAAGCTGAGATTTGGGCCGTGCTCAAGAATCACTAGGATACCCGGAACTCATGAGGGTCTGCCCCTGTCTCCATCAGGGGGTGCTGGCTTGAGCAGAGCCGTCAGAGCAGGTTCCTACTTCTGTGCCCTTGAGGGAAACTGTGGAGCCCAGCACTTCTTGCACAGGCACACCAGCGCCCCGGCCACCCCTGCACGCAAGAGGCCTGCCTGGGGGCATAAGTTCCTCTCTTGTGGTCACCACATTTTGATTACTTCTGGGCATTTGCAGCTGTGAATGGCTCTAGTTTTATGTTGGATGTTTTTCTGTGTCAATGCTGAGCAACCATCTTTAAAAAGAAAAATGGAGGGAAAAGGTTTTCTCCCTGGTTCTAAACGGACACTGACTGGTGGGTCTGGGAGCAGCCCTGTAGCAGCCATGGAGCCAGAATGGGCCCTGGCCAGGTATTCCCTCCCAGTCCTTACACCTCACCGTGGCCATGGGGCTTCAGGTTCAGGGGTGCACTGAGCTACCTCTCAGTCCCACAGGCCCCTGACCACCAGAGGCCTTGGCCATGGCCACTAGCTTGGCCTCCAGGAGCACGGAGCCCTCTGGGTTATTTATGGTTCCTGCCTTGAGTTTAAATGGCTATTTCTACGCTGGTGTTTCTGAAATGTGGGCACTCCCTCCGTATAGATGCGCGTCCCCTTGGGATTCCTCAGTGCCCACCAGTGGGTTTTGTACATGTACACTCTCTATGGACCATCTGCTTGCACTGTGCCTTAGCAAGCATTTACTGAGTGCCTACTGTGACCTCAGTCACCAACAAGGTGCAGAGCGTTAAAGCGAGAACTAAGATACAGGCTGCCTGCTTCTGGGCCCTCCAGGGACTCGCGATGGCCCCATCCTCCTGATGCATTATTTTCCTATTGTAGTATAATGGAGATACAACTGATACTGTGAAACACATTTCAACGCACAATTCAGTGGCAATAAGTACATTCACTGTTCTGCACCTGCCACCTCCATCCATTGCCATATTTTAATCATCCCAAAATGAA
>NW_027408414.1:0-1324 GCF_003265705.2 Callorhinus ursinus | reverse complement strand
TTTTGTATTGTTCTGTTTTTGTTTTTATCTTTTTTATCTTTTTTTTCTCTCTTTCTTTTTTCTTTCTTTCCCTTTCTTTTCCCCTGGTTTCAGGTCTTTTCTGATTTGTATACAGTATATTTGCTGGGGACGTTGTAAACCTGTTACCATTTTGTTCTCTCATTCATCTATTCTCCTCTGGACAAAATGACAAGACGAAAAAAATCACCTCAGCAAAAAGAACAAGAGGTAGTACCGTCAGCCAGGGACCTACTCAATACAGACATTAGTACGATGTCGGACCTAGAGTTCAGAATCATGACTTTAAAGATACTAGCTGGGCTTGAAAAAAGCGTGGAAGTTATTAGAGAAACCCTCTCTGGAGAAATAAAAGAACTAAAATCTAACCAAGTCGAAATCAAAAAGGCTATTGATGAGGTGCAATCAAAAATGGGGGCACTAACTGCTAGGATAAATGAGGCAGAAGAGAGAATCAGCGATATAGAAGACCAAATGATGGAAAATAAAGAGGCTGAGAAAAAGAGAAACAACTACAGGATCACGAGGGCAGAATTCGAGAGATAAGTGTTACGATAAGACAAAACAACATTAGAATAATTGGGATCCCAGAAGAAGAAGAAAGAGAAAGAGGGGCAGAAGGTATATTGGAGCAAAGAATAGCAGAGAACTTCCCTAATGTGAGGAAAGAAACAGGCATCAAAATCCAGGAGGCACAGAGAACCCCTCTCAAAATCAATAATAATAGGTCAACACCCCGACATCTAATAGTAAAACTTACGAGTCTCAGAAACAAAGAGAAAATCCTGAAAGCAGCTCGGGAGAAGAGATATGTAACCTACATTGGTAGAAATATTAGACTGGCAACAGACCTATCCACAGAGATCTGGCAGGCCAGAAAGGACCGGCAAGATATCTTCAGAGCACTAAACGAGAAAAATATGCAGCCAAGAATACTATATCCAGCTAGGCTGTCATTGAAAATAGAAGGAGAGATCAAAAGCTTCCAGAACAAACAAAAACTAAAGAAATTTGCAAACACGAAACCAGCCCTCCAAGAAATATTGAAAGGGGTACTCTAAGCAAAGAGAGAGCCTAAAAGCAGCAAAGATCAGAAAGGAACACAGACAACATACAGTAACAGTCACCTTACAGGCAATACAATGGCACTAAATTCATACCTTTCAATACTTACCCTGAATGTAAATGGGCTAAATGCCCCAATCAAAAGACACAGGCTATCAGATTGGATTAAAAAACAAGACCCATCAATATGCTGTCTGCAAGAGACTCATTTTAGACCCAAAGACACCCCCAGATTGAAACT
>NW_027408413.1:0-1324 GCF_003265705.2 Callorhinus ursinus | reverse complement strand
TATGTTTTGGAACAGTTTCAGGAGAATAGGTATTAATTCTTCTTTAAATGTCTGATAGAATTCCCCTGGGAAGCCATCTGGCCCTGGGCTTTTGCTTGTTGGGAGATTCTTGATGACTGCTTCAATTTCCTTAGTGGCTATAGGTCTCTTCAGGTTTTCTATTTCTTCCTGGTTCAATTTTGGTAGTTGATACATCTCTAGGAATGCACCCATTTCTTCCAGGTTATCTAATTTGCTGGTATAGAGTTGCTCATAATATGTTCTTATAATTGTTTGTATTTCTTTGGTGTTGGTTGGGATTTCTCCTCTTTCATTCATGATTTTGTTGATTTGGGTCATTTCTCTTTTCTTTTTGATAAGTCTGGCCAGGGGTTTATCAATCTTGTTAATTCTTTCAAAGAACCAGCTCCTAGTTTCATTGATCTGTTCTACTGTTCTTTTGGTTTCTAGTTCATTGATTTCTGCTCTGATCTTTATTATTTCTCTTCTCCTGCTGGGTTTAGGCTTTATTTGCTGTTCTTTCTCCAGCTCCTTTAGGTGTAGGGTTAGGTTGTGTATTTGAGACCTTTCTTGTTTCTTGAGAAAGGCTTGTATTGCTATATATTATCCTCTCAGGACTGCCTTTGCTGTATCCCAAAGATTTTGAACAGTTGTGTTTTCATTTCCATTGGTTTCCATTAATATTTTTTAATTCTTCTTTAATTTCCTGGTTGACCCATTCATTCTTTAGTAGGATGCTCTTTAGCCTCCATGTATTTGAGTTCTTTCCGACTTTCCTCTTGTGATTGAGTTCTAGTTTCAAAGCATTGTGGTCTGAATATATGCAGGGAATAATCCCAGTCTTTTTGTACCGGATGAGACCTGATTTGTGACCTAGCAATTCTGGAGAATGTTCTATGGGCACTAGAGAAGAATGTGTATTCCGTTGCTTTGGGATGGAATGTTCTGAATGTGTCTGTGAAGTCCATTTGGTCCAGTGTGTCATTTAAAGTCTTTATTTCCTTGTTGATCTTTTGCTTAGATGATCTGTCCATTTCAGTCAGGGGGGTGTTAAAGTCCCCCACTATTATTGTATTGTTGTCAATGTGTTTCTTTGCTTTTGTTATTAATTGCCTTATATAATT
This sequence comes from Callorhinus ursinus, assembly GCF_003265705.2. Lineage (NCBI taxonomy): Eukaryota > Metazoa > Chordata > Mammalia > Carnivora > Otariidae > Callorhinus > Callorhinus ursinus. The sequence continues at coordinate 200 of NW_027408413.1, read as the reverse complement.
GGCTGCTCCCATGTTCGGGGCATAGATATTTACAATTGTTAGATCTTCTTGTTGGATAGACCCTTTAAGTAGGATATAGTGTCCTTCCTCATCTCTTATTACAGTCTTTGTTTTAAAATCTAATTTGTCTGATATAAGGATTGCCAGCCCAGCTTTCTTTTGGTGTCCATTAGCATGGTAAATGGTTTTCCACCCCCTCA
>NW_027408412.1:0-1325 GCF_003265705.2 Callorhinus ursinus | reverse complement strand
TTGCTGAAGTAAGTGATTCTAAGAATCAAAGTTTTTTTTTTTTTCCGATCTGAAGCAGTCAAAGTTGGGCACATTGAAGATATCCCCAGGGAAGTCCTCTTTGAAGGTCTTCTTGGCATCAGTCTTCATCGGGTTCTCCTAATTTTACAGTCTGGGTACCCGCTTTTACGCACCACCAGCAACAAACCTCTCCACTTGCAACACTGGCCCAATTGCAGTAAATGTCAGTGGGTACTTAAACTGCAGGACTGCCTCCTGTTCAGGAAAGTTAACTGTGTAGATGCCTAGCTACTTGGGTCAGCGTGCCTGACCCACATCCGGAACATCCCAGCCCCACCAGCAGAACTTTGTCTGTCATGTGGTAGGCACACAATGCATTGGGTGGCACCTATGACAAACCTGTCTTATATTTTTCTGTCCCTTCTTCTCCCCATTCCTGTATTCTTTTCTATTTGCCTTTTTTGTAGTGTAAATTTTTTAATTAAAATATAAATAACAAAGTTTACCATTTTACCAATTTCTAATTGTACAATTCAGTGGCATTAAGGACATTCATAGTGTTGTGTGACCACCACCACTATCAATTCCAGAACTTTTTCATGACTCTAAACAGAAACTCTAACTATTAAGCAATAACTCCCCATTCTGCCCTCCTCTGGGCACTGGTAAATTCTATTCCACTTGCTGTCCCTATGAATTTCCTATTCTAGATACCTCATATATGTGGAATCATACAATATTTGTCCTTTTTGTATCTGGCCTACTTCATTTAAAATATTTTCAAGGATCGTTAATATGGTACCATGTTATCAGAACTCCATTTTTCATGGCTGAATAGTATTCCATTTTATGTATCTATAGCATGTTTACTCATTCATCTGTTGATGGACACTTGGGTTTTTTCCACTTTTTGGCTATTGTGAATAGTACTGCTATGAACACTGGTGTCCAAGTATCTTTGGTTTCCTGTTTTCAAGTCTTCGGGATATGTACATAAGAGTGACATTCCTGGGTAATATGATAATTCTATGTTTAATTTTTTGAGGAGCTGACTATTTCCGGAGGGAATGTACTATTTTACATTGCTAGCAGCTAAGGGGTGGGGATTTAGAGGAATGTGGGGGAATAGGAATGTTCTAAAATTGGTTGTGGTGATGGTTGCAGAACTCTGTGAGTCTACAGAAAGCCACTGAAGTACACAGTTTAAACAGGTAAAATGTATGGTATGTGAATTATTTTATCAATATAACTGATAAAATGTATATAATCTACAAGAAGTAGACAAATTTAAATTATATTCAGAGATTGCAATAACCTTTCTCAAT
>NW_027408411.1:0-1325 GCF_003265705.2 Callorhinus ursinus | reverse complement strand
CTGGTTTCTTTCACTCTCTTGCATGCCAGTTGTGCTGCACATTTAGGGCTTATGTGTTGTGTTGATGGACTTTTCTGGGATAATATTTTCTGAGAATGTGACAGATGTGCAACCAGAGGCTTTATAAATTAACTCAATGACATACTCTTGAGCCCACACAGATGAAGAACCAAAAGAACATTCTGAGAGAGCCAACATATTGAGAGAAGGAAGAAAAAACCCTATACAAATAAAAAGAGATATAAATATAGAGAATTCTTAATTTATTTCCTTGCATTCTACCTGGAAGTTTCTTGGGAGAATTTAAAATTGCTCCTCTCAGATGTTCCGTGGCAGCAGTTTTCAAAGTATGGTCTCCTGACCAGCAGTATCAGCATGGGCATTGACATCACATGGGAACTTGCTAGAAATACACATTCTTGAGCACTGCTCCCTCCAACCCTCCAACCTACTGATCAGAAACTCTGAGGCTAGGGTCCAGAAATCTGTGTTTTCAAAGCCATCTGGTGAATCTGATGTATGATAAAGTTTGAGAACCACCCCGTTTCATTGAATCACCTTCGGGTTCCACCCTCCATTCTTCTGCTGATACTATTGCTATAAAAAACCGTGGGCTACAGACTCTTGCCAAGTCTCAGGTGCCCTTCGTTATCCTTCTCTTTTAACATCTTGTTGAGTAGGCTTTGGATGGAAAGGAAACATTTGTCAGCAAAAACTTAGCTTTTTCATGTGATGGGTTAAATCACAAAATAGAAGCCCTGGGGTGGGGGTTCTTTATACATCTTTTTTTTTTCTGAAATATTTTTATCTTGAAATAATTATCATCATCTCCATCCTTCTAGACATCAACACTGCAACTATTTATTGAGAATTTCAGTGTCAGGCAATGTGCTAATTGTTTCAGATGTGTTCATATTAATTTTGCTAACAATTCCTATGATTTAGGCATTATTATAGTCCTTTTTATACGATTATTATTATTATTATAGTCCTTTTTATATGTGGGGAAACTAGAGCTTATAGTTGTCTTGACCAATTCAAAACTGCTAGTAAGTAGCATAGCCAACATGAGAGGAAAAAAAAAAAAAGTGGGGCATTTGACTCCAAAGCATGAGCAACTTATCATGACAATGTTCTGCCTAGGACAGCATTGCTATTTTAGAAACCCATTAAAGAAACCCATAAAAATGAACTCCTAATGGAGTCCCATATTCTGCTATGGGATTTAACTTTTTAATTCATTTTGAGGCCTCTGAATAGATCACTTTTTGCATTTCACTGGTTTCTTTCACTCTCTTGCATGCCAGTTGTGCTGCACATTTAGG
>NW_027408410.1:867-1325 GCF_003265705.2 Callorhinus ursinus | reverse complement strand
TATTTATATCTGTTAGAAGAAACTGTATCTCAAAATTTTAAAGAGAGAACAACTTATATATATATGGCAAATAAGGGTAACTACTAAGAAGGGATAAAATATGACTCTAGAAATGAAAAATAAAAAAATGTTTTTTTTAAAAAAGGGATTGATAAGATGTTGATTGATAAAGGGAAAAAGAAAAACTAAAGAAAAAAACAGTTAAAAAATTAACTTTGAAAAACTAATGAATCATGGAAAAAAGCCATGAATTCTATGTGCAGTGTTCCCCTAGCGCTGGAGTTCTCCCATTCTCCTTGACCCGTAAATTTAGTCTTGGCTTGCTGGCTGTTCCTGCTGATCTTCTGGGGGAGGGGCCTTTTGCCGGAGTCCCCAAATGTCTTTGCCGGAGGTGGAAATTCCCCGCCCTTGTCGATCCGGTCTAAACAATCTGCTTAGGTTTGCTCTCAGGAGATTTG
>NW_027408410.1:0-767 GCF_003265705.2 Callorhinus ursinus | reverse complement strand
GGAGCAGTGGCCCGACTGGGCCACGGATCACAGTTTATGGCAACCCCGAGCTGAGAGCCCGTGCCTCAGCTCCGTCTCAGTAACTGGCTTCCCTGCTCCTATACCTGGGAGCTCTGAGGCACTCAGGCACCCCTGCACTTTCTGTGACCCCGAGGGTCCTAAGACCGCACTGTCCCGCGAGGGTTACACCCCCAGGTTAGCCACTAGAGTGACGTCCCTCAGCAAAGCCAACTTCTAATAGTTCTGATTTTGTGCTCCGCTGCTATATAATTTGCCAGAAGCAGTCGACAGAGGCCCCCTCCCCTCCCGTCTATCCTCCGGAATATCGCCTCGGATTCACTTCTCCACACGTCATACCTTCCAGTAAGTGGTCGCTTTTCTGTTCAAAGAGTTGTTGCTATTCTTCTGTTTCATCTCCTGTTGAGTTTGTAGGTGTTCTGAATGGTTTGATCCCTATTCAGCTGAATACCTGAGACCAGAGGAAATCCAGGTCTCCTACTCCTCCGCCATCTTGCTCTGCCCCCTCTTTTGTTTATTTTTGTTGTTTAACTGTGGGAGAGCCATAGGGCAGTCAAGTCTCCAGGAGCCTTCTGAGCAACCACCACCAACTGAGCTTGGTACTAGACAAACATGTCATCTGGACAGAGGGGTGACCAGGAGCCTTAGGACCACAAGCACTCTATCTCAGCTTTGTACCAGCAAAGGAATTACAAAGTCACCGGGCCAAGTGCAAGCCTTCCAATGCAACAGAGAAGAGTGCAATTGAG
>NW_027408409.1:0-1325 GCF_003265705.2 Callorhinus ursinus | reverse complement strand
CTGGTTTCTTTCACTCTCTTGCATGCCAGTTGTGCTGCACATTTAGGGCTTATGTGTTGTGTTGATGGACTTTTCTGGGATAATATTTTCTGAGAATGTGACAGATGTGCAACCAGAGGCTTTATAAATTAACTCAATGACATACTCTTGAGCCCACACAGATGAAGAACCAAAAGAACATTCTGAGAGAGCCAACATATTGAGAGAAGGAAGAAAAAACCCTATACAAATAAAAAGAGATATAAATATAGAGAATTCTTAATTTATTTCCTTGCATTCTACCTGGAAGTTTCTTGGGAGAATTTAAAATTGCTCCTCTCAGATGTTCCGTGGCAGCAGTTTTCAAAGTATGGTCTCCTGACCAGCAGTATCAGCATGGGCATTGACATCACATGGGAACTTGCTAGAAATACACATTCTTGAGCACTGCTCCCTCCAACCCTCCAACCTACTGATCAGAAACTCTGAGGCTAGGGTCCAGAAATCTGTGTTTTCAAAGCCATCTGGTGAATCTGATGTATGATAAAGTTTGAGAACCACCCCGTTTCATTGAATCACCTTCGGGTTCCACCCTCCATTCTTCTGCTGATACTATTGCTATAAAAAACCGTGGGCTACAGACTCTTGCCAAGTCTCAGGTGCCCTTCGTTATCCTTCTCTTTTAACATCTTGTTGAGTAGGCTTTGGATGGAAAGGAAACATTTGTCAGCAAAAACTTAGCTTTTTCATGTGATGGGTTAAATCACAAAATAGAAGCCCTGGGGTGGGGGTTCTTTATACATCTTTTTTTTTTCTGAAATATTTTTATCTTGAAATAATTATCATCATCTCCATCCTTCTAGACATCAACACTGCAACTATTTATTGAGAATTTCAGTGTCAGGCAATGTGCTAATTGTTTCAGATGTGTTCATATTAATTTTGCTAACAATTCCTATGATTTAGGCATTATTATAGTCCTTTTTATACGATTATTATTATTATTATAGTCCTTTTTATATGTGGGGAAACTAGAGCTTATAGTTGTCTTGACCAATTCAAAACTGCTAGTAAGTAGCATAGCCAACATGAGAGGAAAAAAAAAAAAAGTGGGGCATTTGACTCCAAAGCATGAGCAACTTATCATGACAATGTTCTGCCTAGGACAGCATTGCTATTTTAGAAACCCATTAAAGAAACCCATAAAAATGAACTCCTAATGGAGTCCCATATTCTGCTATGGGATTTAACTTTTTAATTCATTTTGAGGCCTCTGAATAGATCACTTTTTGCATTTCACTGGTTTCTTTCACTCTCTTGCATGCCAGTTGTGCTGCACATTTAGG
>NW_027408408.1:769-1325 GCF_003265705.2 Callorhinus ursinus | reverse complement strand
TTCACCTCGTTTCCAAAAGCCAAGTGAAAGTTATGGACAGAGTTCCCCTGAGATTCAGACCAAGAGACCTGGCCTTCTCCGTGAGAGATCCCAGGTGGGGTTAGGGGGGAAAGAGAGCTGACATCTATCCCTTCTTCTCAAGTCCACGACATCACTTCTCTGTCCCAAGTCTGGTTTCAGAACAGAAGAGCTCGGCACCCAGGACAGAGCAGAAATGGCCCCATGAAGAAGCTGGAAGCACACCCCAAACCCAGCCTATGTGTGACAGTTCCGGGGGAACCGGGCCTCCTGGCGAGTGTCCCTGTAAGCTCTCCTCCACCGGCTCTGTCCATTCTTCTGGGAAGCATGCAGGCCCTTGCTGCGGGGACAACTCCCATTCCCTGCATGGTTTTTGCCCCTCCAGTTTTCTGTGGGGCCCTTGGGAGCCAGACCCTGCAGGCCACGATGGTCCCGCCCACCCAAAGTGGGCAGGGTGGAGACAACTTTCCTGCTGCTGAAGGCCTGAGGAGCCGTTACTTGACGGGACCAAATCTGGGAGGGTTTCTCTCCATTCCAC
>NW_027408408.1:0-669 GCF_003265705.2 Callorhinus ursinus | reverse complement strand
CAAAATGAGTATCCCGACATGGCACCCCTGCCCTTCCAAGACTACCCAAAGCCTCTAGCTGAAAATCCTTGTCAAGGCTTGAAGGAGACAGGGCACCCTGTGTTCAACTCGCTGCACACTGCTGGGGCAAGGGTTCCGCTCTTGTCATCGGCACAGGACAGGCTCGGCATGGGGCAGTTCTGCAGCCTGCACTTGATGAGACCCCTGGAGGGCAGCAGCAGGCACATCCTACTGCCAGGCTGTCTACTGCGCTCAACCCACAGCACCAAGCCAATGCAGAAGCTTCAAGTTTTTTAGAGGAACTTTTCTCACCTGCAGAGATGGAAGAAGACATACACCCTTTTCTCAGTGGGCGCTTGCCACAAGAGGATGCTCCGAGACCCCAAGAAGCACCCCTCAGCGCAGAAGAGTTTCATGCCCTACTGGACATACTGCATGACTCCACAAGGCCTCAGGCCTAGGAGCAGTGAGGCCTCATCCTTCCCACCCCACACTCATTCAGATCTTTCCTGAGATTCAGTCCCAGAGGGTCAGCAAGTGGCCGAAACAGGCAGCATTGTGCATGTTCTGGAGGAAGACCGATGCCCAAAGCAGCATCCATCACTTGGAAAGACGGAAGAACGGTGTCCTCTCTGCCCTGTGGGTGGGCAACCATTGTTTTCCCGATGA
>NW_027408407.1:0-1325 GCF_003265705.2 Callorhinus ursinus | reverse complement strand
AAGTAACTGGAAGTCAGCTTTTCAAAGTGGTTGTACTATTTTTCATTCCCACAGCTATATGAGACATCCAGGTGTTTTATGTGAGATTTCAGACTTTCTGACTTTAGCCATACCAACAGATATGCAGTGATACCTCATTGCAGTACTGACTTTTTACCCTCATGACCAATGCATTGTGCATCTTTTCATGTGCTAATGAACCATTCCCATATCTTGTTTCCTGAAGTTTCTATTCAAATCTTTTGACCAATTATTGTATTGTGTTCATTATCTTATCAGACTATATGATATCTAATTCTAGAGAATGGCCCTTTGTAGGAGATAAACATACTTCTATACTGTGGCTTCCCTTTATGTTCTCTTAAGGTTGTCTTTCTTCGAGAGTTACATACAGAAAGATAAAGATAGATAAATTCATTTTCATATCCAAAGAAATAATTCATTGCCATTTTAAGCTTGCAAAAACATACGGTTGAACTTTTTGGAAAATATAAAATCATTTATTGAATTTCAGGGTATGAAATTTTTTGTTTTTGTAATTTAAACTGTTTCAACGGGCATATTGAGATATAATTTACAAGCAAGAAAGTTTATATAATTTAAGTCTAAAGTTTAGTCCGTTTGAACATATATATGCATCACCCCCACAGTGGATATATCTATCACCCCAGAAAGTTTCCTTGTGCTCCGGCCAATTCCTCCCTCACATTCCCACCTCAGGAAACCACCGATTGGCTTTCTGTTACAATAGAATTATTTCCAATTCCTAAGGTTTTATATTTTGAAATCATATGCTATGGACATTATTTTGCTTTGATATTTTTTTGCTCAGAAAAATTATCTGAGCAAAAAGTAAAATCTGTACCAATTTGTTATGTATGTGAAGAGATTACTCTACTAAACCAAGTAGTATTCCTTGAACTGGATATGCCACAACTTCTTTTGGTCATTTACCTGTGAATGGATTGGAATGGCAATTAAAAATAGAGTTTCTATCCATAGATTTTTATGAATATATCACTCTTTTTTTTCATTTGAGTGGAATGGTGGTGGCCTATGCCAGGGGGTTTGGTAGAGAGGTTTAATATTTTGAAGCAGGTCGCAGCTGTTGCGGTGCTTGGGTTGCTGAGTCGGTTAAGTGTCTGACATTGATTTTGGCTCAGGTCATGATCTCCTTGGTGATGAGATGAAGCCCTAAATAGGGCTCCATGCTCAGTGGGGAGTCCGGTTGAGATTCTGTCCCTCTGCCTCTCCCTCTGCCCCTCACCCCACTCACTTTCACTCCCTCTCACACAAAGAAATCAACCTTGAAAAGAAAAAAAAAA
>NW_027408406.1:0-1325 GCF_003265705.2 Callorhinus ursinus | reverse complement strand
TACAGTTTCTTCTAACAGATCAAAATATACCCTAAATCACTAGTGTATGGCTTTGTTCTAGTCTCCTGCCTGATCACATTCTCTCCCTTTTTCCTTTTTTTTTTCTTTTCTTAAATCTCTTTCTTTTTTCAAACAACTTATCTTACCAAGTCCTTTTATAAAACCTTTTATAATTTTCATCTTTACAGTCATCTTCCATCCCTTCATTGTATCAACCCTTATTTTGTACATATATGTCTTTCTTCCTTTAAAATTTTAGGAGGCACTTTTTTCTAACAGACCAAAATACACCCAAAATCTAGTGTGTGGCACTGATCTATGCACTAGCCTGATCATATTTGATCATATTCTGCTATTTTTGTATTGTTTTGTTTTTGTTTTTATCTTTTTTTTTTCTTTTTTCTCTTTCTTTTTTCTTTCTTTCCCTTTCTTTTCCCCTCGTTTCAGGTCTTTTCTGATTTGTATACAGTATATTTGCTGGGGACGTTGTAAACCTGTTAGCATTTCGTTCTCTCATTCATCTATTCTCCTCTGGACAAAATGACAAGACGAAAGAAATCACCTCAGCAAAAAGAACAAGAGGTACTACCATCAGCCAGGGACCTACTCAATACAGACATTAGTATGATGTCGGACCTAGAGTTCAGAATCATGACTTTAAAGATACTAGCTGGGCTTGAAAAAAGCGTGGAAGTTATTAGAGAAACCCTTTCTGGAGAAATAAAAGAACTAAAATCTAACCAAATCGAAATCAAAAAGGCTATTGATGAGGTGCAATCAAAAATGGGGGCACTAACTGCTAGGATAAATGAGGCAGAAGAGAGAATCAGCGATATAGAAGACCAAATGATGGAAAATAAAGAGGCTGAGAAAAAGAGAGAGAAACAACTACAGGATCACGAGGGCAGAATTCGAGAGATAAGTGATACGATAAGACGAAACAACATTAGAATAATTGGGATCCCAGAAGAAGAAGAAGAGAGAGAGAGGGGGGCAGAAGGTATATTGGAGCAAATTATAGCAGAAAACTTCCCTAATGTGAGGAAGGAAACAGGCATTAAAATCCAGGAGGCACAGAGAACCCCTCTCAAAATCAATAAAAATAGGTCAACACCCCGACATCTAATAGTAAAACTTACGAGTCTCAGAGACAAAGAGAAATTCCTGAAAGCAGCTCGGGAGAAGAGATATGTAACCTACAATGGTAGAAACATTAGATTGGCAACAGACCTATCCACAGAGACGTGGCAGGCCAGAAAGGACTGGCAAGATATCTTCAGAGCACTAAACGAGAAAAATATGCAGCCAAGAATACTATATCCAGC
>NW_027408405.1:0-1325 GCF_003265705.2 Callorhinus ursinus | reverse complement strand
CCTCAACAGGAGAGATATGTCGAGAAAATCATCATTCATGAGAAATACATCCCTAGTTTAGAGCACAATGACATCGCTCTCATGAAGATCAACCCTCCCGTTCCCCATGGGCAATTCATCGGAAGGGGCTGCCTGCCCCAATTTAGGGCGGGCCCACCTGGAGTTCCCCAGGTCTGCTGGGTGGCTGGCTGGGGATACTTGAAAGAGAAAGTGAGTATGGGAGGGGTTCTCACAGGGTTAGGGGCACTGCTGGTCATTCCCTCAGTGGTCTCTGAAGTGCAGGGGTCATATGTGGTGCCTAGTGGTGATGTCCACCAGAATGCGGGACACTGTCCCCTTTTAGAGCGGGAGAAACTGGCAGCTGAGTCCCCTGTCCACAACCTCACCACTGATGCCTTGTGTGGTCGCCGGGTGGAAGGGTGCATGCAGCCCCAGGGGAACCTGGGCATTTTTCGAATGGGGTATGGGCTGTGGCTTTATCTGGGGCCTGGAACCCCAGTTGATACCCTCTGGAAATGGGGGATTGTCCCCTGAAACCGCACTTGGAGAAGAGCTCGAGATGGGGTTTTGTGGTTGCGGGCCAACTCCTCTCCTCTCTGGACATCCATTTCCCCATCTGCGAGTGCAAGGGCCATGTCACATGGTCTCTGAGCTCTGAGACCGCAGATCCCAGCCCTCTAGACCTCAGTGAACCTCAGCTCCACACCCTCGCTGGTCACAATGCGAGAATCCACCCACCCCATCCGAGTGACTTTGTTTTCTCTGGAGAGAGGGGACAGGGTTCTTGGCAGGCCAGCAGTGGGCAGCAAAGATTTGACGAGTAGGTTAGGCCTTTCAGCTTTCCACAGGTGACCACATGGACTTTTTACCCAGTCACATTGGGAATGAGAAGAGAGACTGAAAGCTATTCTGTCCGTTGATAATGGAAAACTGAGGGCTCCTATTTCAAGGCACTTCTGTCATTTGGGGTTCAAAACTCAGCCTTTTCTGGTGACAAAACCCTGGTAGTTTCAGTATGCTTCCTGTAACTCTTCTTTCCTCTCTCTAGGCTGCCCCCCTTCTCTGATTGGGTTGCTTCTCCTCCCGGGCACCCCTGTTTTCACTGGCCTCTGCTGGCCTTTCCCTCCCTGACCTGGGGTATCAACCTCTGTCTGGCTATTGATGTCCATAGCTCTGCTGAGGCCTCTACAGCATTCTTCTTGTCCTACCCCCCAGCCTACCCTACTCTGCCCACCCACCCGAACATGTGCGCAGTGTCTCATGGTTCTTGGAGTCCCTGGGGGCCTGATCTCAGGGTTCCCATCTACACTACCACCCCTACCACC
>NW_027408404.1:0-1326 GCF_003265705.2 Callorhinus ursinus | reverse complement strand
GTTTGAGCTCCTAACCCCAAGCCTTGGGAAACCCAGAGCCCTGCCTGCAAATACAGCTAATTTTGGAGATGTGTATACAACCATCAACAAAACAAAACAGCCTACTGAATGGGAGAAGATATTTGCAAATGATATATCTGCTAAGGGGTTAATATCCAAAATATGTAAAAAAAAAAAAAAAAAAAAAAAACTCATACAACCCAACACCAAAAAAACAAATAATCTGATTTAAAAATGGGCAGAGGACCTGAATAGACATTTTTCCAAAGAAGATGGCCAACAGACACATGAAGAGATGCTCAACGTCAGTGATCATCAGGGAAATGCAAATCAAAACCACGATGAGATAGCACCTCACACATCAGATTGGCTAAAATAAAAAACATAAGAAACAACAGTGTTGGCAAGGATGTAGAGAAAAAGGAACCCTCATGTACTGTTGGTGGGAATGTAAAGTGGTACATCCACTGTGGAAAACAGTATGGAGGTTCCTCAGAAAATTAAAAGTAGAATTATCATCATGATCCAATATTTCCACTATTGGGTATTTACCCAGGGAAAATGAACACACTAACTGAGAAAGATATATGTACCTCAGTGTTTATTGCAACGTTATTTACTATAGCCAAAATGTGGAAGCAACGTAAGTGCCCATCAGCAGATGAATGGATAAGGAAAATTGTGTGTGTGTGTGTGATGGAATATTACACAGTCATAAAAAAGGATGAGATTGTGCCATTTGACACAACATGGGTGGACCTGGAAAGTATTATGCTACATGAAATAAGTCAGACTAAAACAAATATGTGATTCCACTGATAAATGGAGGCTAAAAAGTGAATAAACAAAAAGTAGAACCAGAACTGTAAATACAGAGAATTGATGGTTCTAGAGGGCAGCAGGATGGGAGTTTGGGGAAAATGGGTGAAGATGAAAGAAAGATACAGGCCTCCAGTTATGGCATAAGTAAGTCAGGGGAATAAAAAGCAGAGCATAAGGAATATAGTCAATGATGTCATAATAGTGATGTAATGGAGCAGATGGTAGCTATACTTGTGGTGAACACAGCATAATGTATAAACTAAGTTGTACATCTGAAACTAATGTAACGTTGTGTGTCAACTATAACCAAAACTAAAAATATTGAGTAAAACCCTTGTTTTAGATGGAGAAATATCTAAGGTGGTGCCTCAGGGTGCCGTTCAGTCAAACAGTAGGGACAGTAACAACTTAGGGCCTTATTTGTCAGGAACCTCAACAGAAGCCAAAGGTAAAGAAAGATCGTCTCAAATATATTTGTAGGAGTGGTTTTTGTGGTCTGATTGA
>NW_027408403.1:0-1326 GCF_003265705.2 Callorhinus ursinus | reverse complement strand
CCCTTTAAGTAGGATATAGTGTCCTTCCTCATCTCTTATTACAGTCTTTGGTTTAAAATCTAATTTGTCTGATACAAGGATTGCCACCCCAGCTTTCTTTTGGTGTCCATTAGCATGGTAAATGGTTTTCCATCCCCTCACTTTCAATCTGGGGGTGTCTTTGGGTCTAAAATGAGTCTCTTGCAGACAGCATATGGATGGGTCTTGTTTTTTAATCCAATCTGATAGCCTGTGTCTTTTGACTGGGGCATTGAGCCCATTTACATTCAGGGTAACTATTGAAAGATATTAATTTAGTGCCATTGTATTGCCTGTAAGGTGATTGTTACTGTATACTGTCTGTGTTCCTTTCTGGTCTATGTTGCTTTAGGCTCTCTCTTTGCTTAGAGGACCCCTTTCAATATTTCTTGGAGGGCTGGTTTCGTGTTTGCAAATTCCTTTAGTTTTTGTGTGTTCTGGAAGCTTTTTATCTCTCCTCTATTTTCAATGACAGCCTAGCTGGATATAGTATTCTTGGCTGCATATTTTTCTCGTTTAGTGCTCTGAAGATATCTTGCCAGTCCTTTCTGGCCTGCCAGGTCTCTGTAGATAGGTCTGTTGCCAATCTAATATTTTTACCATTGTAGGTTACATATCTCTTCTCCCGAGCTGCTTTCAGGATTTTCTCTTTGTCTCTGAGACTCGTAAGTTTTACTATTAGATGTCGGGGTGTTGACCTATTATTATTGATTTTGAGAGGGGTTCTCTGTGCCTCCTGGATTTTGATGCCTGTTTCCTTCTTCACATTAGGGAAGTTCTCTGCTCTAATTTGCTCCAATATACCTTCTGCCCCTCTCTCTCTTTCTTCTTCTTCTGGGATCCCAATTTTTCTAATGTTGTTTCGTCTTATCGTATCACTTATCTCTCGAATTCTTCCCTCGTGATCCTGTAGTTGTTTCTCCCTCTTTTTCTCAGCCTCCTTATTTTCGATCATTTGGTCTTCTATATCACTGATTCTCTCTTCTGCCTCATTTATCCTAGCAGTTAGTGCCCCCATTTTTGATTGCACCTCATCAATAGCCTTTTTGATTTCGATTTGGTTAGATTTTAGTTCTTTTATTTCTCCAGAAAGGGTTTCTCTAATAACTTCCACGCTTTTTTCAAGCCCAGCTAGTATCTTTAAAGTCATGATTCTGAACTCTAGGTCTGACATCATACTAATGTCCGTATTGAGTAGGTCCCTGGCTGATGGTACTACCTCTTGTTCTTTTTGCTGAGGTGATTTTTTTCATCTTGTCATTTTGTCCAGAGGAGAATAGATGAATGAGAGAACAAAATGCTAACAGG
>NW_027408402.1:0-1326 GCF_003265705.2 Callorhinus ursinus | reverse complement strand
GGATAGGTCTGTTGCCAATCTAATGTTTCTACCATTGTAGGTTACATATCTCTTCTCCCGAGCTGCTTTCAGGATTTTCTCTTTGTCTCTGAGACTCGTAAGTTTTACTATTAGATGTCGGGGTGTTGACCTATTTTTATTGATTTCGAGAGGGGTTCTCTGTGCCTCCTGGATTTTGATGCCTGTTTCCTTCCTCACATTAGGGAAGTTCTCTGCTATTATTTCCTCCAATATACCTTCTGCCCCTCTCTCTCTTTCTTCTTCTTCTGGGATCCCAATTATTCTAATGTTGTTTCGTCTTATCGTATCGCTTATCTCTCGAATTCTGCCCTCGTGATCCTTAGTTGTTTATCTCTCTTTTTCTCAGCCTCTTTGTTTTCCATCATTTGGTCTTCTATATCACTGATTCTCTCTTGTGCCTCATTTATCCTAGCAGTTAGTGCCCCCATTTTTGATTGCACCTCATTAATAACCTTTTTGATTTCGACTTGGTTAGATTTTAGTTCTTTTATTTCTCCAGAAAGGGTTTCTCTAATAACGTCTGTGCTTTTTTCAAGCCCAGCTAGTATCTTTAAAGTCATGATTCTGAACTCTAGGTCCGACATCGTACTAATGTCCGTATTGCGTAGGTCCCTGGCAGACGGTACTACCTCTTGTTCTTTTTGCTGAGGTGTTTTTTTTCGCCTTGTCATTTTGTCCAGAGGAGAAAAGATGAATGAGAGAACAAAATGCTAACAGGTTAACAACGTCCCCAGCAAATACACTGTATACAAATCAGAAAAGACCTGAAACCAGGGGAAAAGAAAGGGAAAGAAAGAAAAAAGAAAGAGAAAAATAAAGATAAGAACAAAAACAGAACAATACAAAAAAAGCAGAATATGATCAAATATGATCAGGCTAGTGCATAGATCAGTGCCACACACCAGATTTTGGGTGTATTCTGGTCTGTTAGATAAAAGTGCCTCCTCAAATTTTAAAGGAAGAAAGACATATATGTACAAAATAAGGGTTGGTAAATGAAGGGATGGAAGATGACTGTAAAGATGAAAGTTATAAAAGATTTTATAAAAGGAATTGACAAGATAAGTTCTTTGAAAAAAGAAAGAAGATTTTAAAAAAATTAAGAAAAAAGGGAGAGAATGTGATCAGGCAGGAGACTAGAACAAAGCCATACACTAGTGATTTAGGGTATATTTTGATCTGTTAGAAGAAACTGTATCTCAAAATTTTAAAGAGAGAACAACTTATATATATATGCCAAAAATAAGGGTAACTACTATGAAGGGATAAAATATGACTCTAAAAATGAAAAATAAAAAATGTTTT
>NW_027408401.1:0-1326 GCF_003265705.2 Callorhinus ursinus | reverse complement strand
GTTTGAGCTCCTAACCCCAAGCCTTGGGAAACCCAGAGCCCTGCCTGCAAATACAGCTAATTTTGGAGATGTGTATACAACCATCAACAAAACAAAACAGCCTACTGAATGGGAGAAGATATTTGCAAATGATATATCTGCTAAGGGGTTAATATCCAAAATATGTAAAAAAAAAAAAAAAAAAAAAAAACTCATACAACCCAACACCAAAAAAACAAATAATCTGATTTAAAAATGGGCAGAGGACCTGAATAGACATTTTTCCAAAGAAGATGGCCAACAGACACATGAAGAGATGCTCAACGTCAGTGATCATCAGGGAAATGCAAATCAAAACCACGATGAGATAGCACCTCACACATCAGATTGGCTAAAATAAAAAACATAAGAAACAACAGTGTTGGCAAGGATGTAGAGAAAAAGGAACCCTCATGTACTGTTGGTGGGAATGTAAAGTGGTACATCCACTGTGGAAAACAGTATGGAGGTTCCTCAGAAAATTAAAAGTAGAATTATCATCATGATCCAATATTTCCACTATTGGGTATTTACCCAGGGAAAATGAACACACTAACTGAGAAAGATATATGTACCTCAGTGTTTATTGCAACGTTATTTACTATAGCCAAAATGTGGAAGCAACGTAAGTGCCCATCAGCAGATGAATGGATAAGGAAAATTGTGTGTGTGTGTGTGATGGAATATTACACAGTCATAAAAAAGGATGAGATTGTGCCATTTGACACAACATGGGTGGACCTGGAAAGTATTATGCTACATGAAATAAGTCAGACTAAAACAAATATGTGATTCCACTGATAAATGGAGGCTAAAAAGTGAATAAACAAAAAGTAGAACCAGAACTGTAAATACAGAGAATTGATGGTTCTAGAGGGCAGCAGGATGGGAGTTTGGGGAAAATGGGTGAAGATGAAAGAAAGATACAGGCCTCCAGTTATGGCATAAGTAAGTCAGGGGAATAAAAAGCAGAGCATAAGGAATATAGTCAATGATGTCATAATAGTGATGTAATGGAGCAGATGGTAGCTATACTTGTGGTGAACACAGCATAATGTATAAACTAAGTTGTACATCTGAAACTAATGTAACGTTGTGTGTCAACTATAACCAAAACTAAAAATATTGAGTAAAACCCTTGTTTTAGATGGAGAAATATCTAAGGTGGTGCCTCAGGGTGCCGTTCAGTCAAACAGTAGGGACAGTAACAACTTAGGGCCTTATTTGTCAGGAACCTCAACAGAAGCCAAAGGTAAAGAAAGATCGTCTCAAATATATTTGTAGGAGTGGTTTTTGTGGTCTGATTGA
>NW_027408400.1:0-1326 GCF_003265705.2 Callorhinus ursinus | reverse complement strand
GGGTTAAGGTTAGGGTTAGGGATCTCTACACATGTTCCGTGCCTGCTATCACAGGAGACTGGTGCATACTTGGCAATGCAAGGAGGAGCCATGGGCTGGGCTTGGCATGGAACACAGCTCAGAGGGGCTGAAATCAGCCTTGGGATCCAGGCAAAGCCACCCCCCTACTGCCTGTGTTCCAGCCCCTATGGGAAGGTAGTAATGAACTTATTCTAACCTTGTCCTCTCACAACACAGACTTCCAGGGGCTCCCATTTGGGTTAGGCTCAGGTCCCTGGGCCTCGTACGTGCCCATGTGCTGGGCAGTCCCCACAGTGGCTTCTGGCACCCCTGAGTCCTGGTCACACAACCCTGTGTAATCCCCTCCCCTCCAGGGTGGATGGCCTATGTGACGGCGCTCTCAGGAATAGAATGGCACAAAATGCCGGGATGTCATTTCCAAGCTGATGGAGTCTGTGACTTCTACTGGTTCTCTCAATGCTATGTTGATTCTCTGTCTCATTCTCTGTCTCTGTGTCTGTGTCTCTCACAGGAGCAGGATCGGTGGGTTCCATGGGCGATGTGAGAAACCTCAGAAGCCTCCCTTTTCCCTGATTCCCTCTCCGGTCCTGGTGCTCCATTCCTTCCTAAGGCCTCCTCACCCTGACCAGAGCAGTGATTCTGGATCCTCTTCCACATGGGGAACCTGAGGCCTCAACAAGGAGGGCCCTGTCCTTGGTCTTCAGACTGGTGGCCCAGTGCTCTGCCATGTTTTGCGCACCCAGGTCCTCAGCCCCCAAGCCTCCAGTCTGTCCTCTGCTGAGAAGGACCTCGAGGGGGTACAAATCATTTTGCCAAGACTGAGATCACAAGGTGTCCGGGATGGAGATCCAAGGCTAACAGGCTCTTCTACAAGCCTGTGGGACCCTTGGGACACTGCATCTCTGCAGCCCAAGTGACAGAAGAGTAAGCTGAGGCCTTTTGTGCTGTAGCCCCTCTGGACTTGGGAGTGGGTATCTCTTCCTACTTCCAAGTTCCCAGGGTGGTGGTGGACACCGGAACCCAGACCCTGTCTTTTCACATTTCCCTGGCAACCCCCTGGGTCCCTTGGGGACCCCTGACCATCAGCCTGGCCTGTCTCCCGTCCCCATGCTCTAGATCCGGGTCCTTGCCAGGAGTCCTGATGCCCTGCCCCATGGCCCAGCTGTCTCCAACCTCTTTCTTCTTTCCCCCTTGTCCCCCACCTCGTTCCCAGGGTGTCCTCCCCTTCTGAACCCAGCTGGGCAGTCAGAGTGATGTGTGTGTGTGGGTGGGTTTGCAGGTGCACATGCCTCTACGTGCATGGGG
>NW_027408399.1:0-1327 GCF_003265705.2 Callorhinus ursinus | reverse complement strand
GTTTCCACGACTTTTGCATTTTCCTCTTTCAGTTGAAACACATCCATTTCGAACCCTGCTATTCTCTCCTTCAGATCGGTGACTGTCTGCCTCAAAAGTTCATTTCACTCACTTAGCTACTGAAGTTCTCCTGTAAAGAAAGCAATTCCTCACTTTTCACTTGGATTCGGAGCTCCTGATCCTGAAGGAAGTTTTGTAGAACAGCCTGTTTCTCCTTCAGCTGCTCGATGTCGGAATCCCTGTGTTCCTGATGTTGGCCTTCTACTTCCCTCCTGGCAGCCACTGACTCAATCCATCTCTGCTTATCTTCCTGGAGGGTTCGAATCATTGTATCTTTTTCTTGAATGGATTTTCGTAGCTCTTCTACCTCCTCTTGGAGCAACTAAGAAGCCTCACTCACTCTGTCAGATTTCATGGCCTCCAGAGAGTCCGCTGACTCCGAGGAGTCAGTGGAGGGCTGGAGGAAAATCACATCCAGTTTCCCTAGAAGGAGATCCTTGGCATTGCAAAGCTACCCGATGCTGAGCTGCATTTGTGCCAGTTCCTTCTCTAAATGTTGTAAATGTATTTCATTGCCTTTGTACGGTTCGATCAGGTCACTAGAGGTCGTCTGGACTTCAGAATCCTTCTCGCTGCTGGTGAAAGCCCGCACCTGGAGTTGTGCCAGATCTCTCTGAAGCTGGGGTGACTTACGCTTCATATTTTGGACTGTGGTCATCACCTGCTGTTTCCACTCTTCCATGATCTTTACTCGCTGTTTTAATGTGTCCCGTTCCTGGAGAAGCTGCTTCAACTGATCCATATTAACTCCTCGAACCTCATTACCAGTGCTAGATGGTTGCAGGAGTGTCAATAAAGTCTGACATTTCTGACTTAACGCATCCACCTCGAGGTCTTTTTCTCGAACAATGTGTGATAAATTCTGAATTGTTTCTCTAAACATCTCCTGACCACTACTCTCAATTCCAGTGGACAGTTTTTTATTTTCCTCTTGCATCCTCTGGAGGTCTGCTTCTGTGGCAGCAATTCTATCTGGCATTTTGTCATATTCTGTCTTCAGATTGCTGTTCTCCCTCGTTTTCTCGTTTAAGGCAGCCAAGACCTGTTCGCTTTTCCAAGCATACTCTTGCAAATGCTGCTGAAGTCGCTCCACGTCCCCGTTCTGGCTGTGAAAAGTGGCAGAGATCCTGCTGGAAAGACCCTGAATCTCCAAATCTTTCTGCTGGATGATCTGAGTTAGTTTACCAATCTCCTCTTTGGAGAGCCGATCGATCTGTTCTGTCAGTCGGATGTTCTGTTCAGTTAGAAACTTCATCTCCAGTTCGTG
>NW_027408398.1:0-1327 GCF_003265705.2 Callorhinus ursinus | reverse complement strand
GTTTCCACGACTTTTGCATTTTCCTCTTTCAGTTGAAACACATCCATTTCGAACCCTGCTATTCTCTCCTTCAGATCGGTGACTGTCTGCCTCAAAAGTTCATTTCACTCACTTAGCTACTGAAGTTCTCCTGTAAAGAAAGCAATTCCTCACTTTTCACTTGGATTCGGAGCTCCTGATCCTGAAGGAAGTTTTGTAGAACAGCCTGTTTCTCCTTCAGCTGCTCGATGTCGGAATCCCTGTGTTCCTGATGTTGGCCTTCTACTTCCCTCCTGGCAGCCACTGACTCAATCCATCTCTGCTTATCTTCCTGGAGGGTTCGAATCATTGTATCTTTTTCTTGAATGGATTTTCGTAGCTCTTCTACCTCCTCTTGGAGCAACTAAGAAGCCTCACTCACTCTGTCAGATTTCATGGCCTCCAGAGAGTCCGCTGACTCCGAGGAGTCAGTGGAGGGCTGGAGGAAAATCACATCCAGTTTCCCTAGAAGGAGATCCTTGGCATTGCAAAGCTACCCGATGCTGAGCTGCATTTGTGCCAGTTCCTTCTCTAAATGTTGTAAATGTATTTCATTGCCTTTGTACGGTTCGATCAGGTCACTAGAGGTCGTCTGGACTTCAGAATCCTTCTCGCTGCTGGTGAAAGCCCGCACCTGGAGTTGTGCCAGATCTCTCTGAAGCTGGGGTGACTTACGCTTCATATTTTGGACTGTGGTCATCACCTGCTGTTTCCACTCTTCCATGATCTTTACTCGCTGTTTTAATGTGTCCCGTTCCTGGAGAAGCTGCTTCAACTGATCCATATTAACTCCTCGAACCTCATTACCAGTGCTAGATGGTTGCAGGAGTGTCAATAAAGTCTGACATTTCTGACTTAACGCATCCACCTCGAGGTCTTTTTCTCGAACAATGTGTGATAAATTCTGAATTGTTTCTCTAAACATCTCCTGACCACTACTCTCAATTCCAGTGGACAGTTTTTTATTTTCCTCTTGCATCCTCTGGAGGTCTGCTTCTGTGGCAGCAATTCTATCTGGCATTTTGTCATATTCTGTCTTCAGATTGCTGTTCTCCCTCGTTTTCTCGTTTAAGGCAGCCAAGACCTGTTCGCTTTTCCAAGCATACTCTTGCAAATGCTGCTGAAGTCGCTCCACGTCCCCGTTCTGGCTGTGAAAAGTGGCAGAGATCCTGCTGGAAAGACCCTGAATCTCCAAATCTTTCTGCTGGATGATCTGAGTTAGTTTACCAATCTCCTCTTTGGAGAGCCGATCGATCTGTTCTGTCAGTCGGATGTTCTGTTCAGTTAGAAACTTCATCTCCAGTTCGTG
>NW_027408397.1:0-1327 GCF_003265705.2 Callorhinus ursinus | reverse complement strand
ATCAGTCTGGCCAGGGGTTTATCAATCTTGTTAATTCTTTCAAAGAAACAGCTCCTAGTTTCGTTGATGTGTTCTACTGTTCTTTCGGTTTCTATTTCATTGATTTCTACTCTGATCTTTATTATTTCTCTTCTCCTGCTGGGTTTAGGCTTTATTTGCTGTTCTTTCTCCAGCTCCTTTAGGGGTAGGGTTAGATTGTGTATTTGAGACCTTTCTTGTTTCTTGAGAAAGGCTTGTATTGCTATATACTTTCCTCTCAGGACTGCCTTTGAGGTATCCCAAAGATTTTGGACAGTTGTGTTTTCATTTTCATTGGTTTCCATGAATTTTTTTAATTCTTCTTTAATTTCCTGGGTGACCCATTCATTCCTTAGTAGGATGCTCTTTAACTTCCATGTGTTTGAGTTCTTTCCAACTTTCCTCTTGTGATTGAGTTCTAGTTTCAAAGCATTGTGGTCTGAAAATATGCAGAGAATGATCCCAACCTTTTGTTACTGGTTGAGACCTGATTTGTGACCTAGGATGTGATCAATTCTGGAGAATGTTCCATGGGCACTAGAGAAGAATGTGTATTCCGTTGCTTTGGGATGGAATGTTTTGAATATGTCTGTGAAGTCCATTTGGTTCAGTGTGTCATTTAAAGTCTTTATTTCCTTGTTGATCTTTTGCTTAGATGATCTGTCCATTTCAGTCAGGGGGCTGATAAAGTCCCCCACTATTATTGTATTCTGTCAATGTGTTTCTTCGCTTTTATTATTAATTGCCTTATATAATTGGCTGCTCCCTTGTTCGGGGCATAGATATTTACAATTGTTAGATCTTCTTGTTGGATAGACCCTTTAAGTAGGATATAATGTCCTTCCTCATCTCTTATTACAGTCTTTGGTTTAAAATCTAATTTGTCTGATATAAGGTTTGCCACCCCAGCTTTCTTTTGGTGTCCATTAGCATGGTAAATGGTTTTCCACGCCCTCCCTTTTAATCTGGGGGTGTCTTTGGGTCTCAAATGAGTCTCTTGCAGACAGCATATTGATGGGTCTTGTTTTTTAATCCAATCTGATAGCCTGTGTCTTTTGATTGGGGCATTGAGCCCATTTACATTCAGGGTAACTATTGAAAGGTATGAATTTAGTGCCATTGTATTGCCTGTAAGGTGACTGTTACTGTATATTGTCTCTGTTCCTTTCTGATCTGTGCTGCTTTTAGGCTCTCTCTTTGCTTAGAGGACCCCTTTCAAAATTTCTTGGAGGGCTGGTTTCGTGTTTGCAAATTCCTTTAGTTTTTGTTTGTCCTGGAAGCTTTTAATTTCTCCTTCAATTTTCAATGA
>NW_027408396.1:513-1327 GCF_003265705.2 Callorhinus ursinus | reverse complement strand
GCTCTAATTTTTCTAATTTTCACAGGAGGGTGAAGGTGGAAAGGATACACTGGAGGTTTATTCTCTCCCTGATTTGGCACAGGCTATGCAGTCCTATCAGTTAGCTCAGGAGAGGACCTGACAGGGCCCAGGGTCACTACGGGGAGTGGACAGAAGTCACACAGACGCTGCACCCTGGAAGGGTGCTACCTCATGTGCACCTATGTTCTGCCATCACATGCTCTGGGTAACATGGACAGGGCATTTAACCTGCACCTCAGCTCCCGCACATGAAAATGGGATCATTACAAGGCTCAAAGGCAGGGCGGTTATCAGGGCATAAGGACAGTGCCCAACAGAGGCGCCATAAGCAGCTCTCCTTGGTCGCCTCCAGACAAACCTCCTCACCCCCTTCCCTGCACACACACTTGGGGGTGGCTCTGGAGTGAGACAGCCCGGTCCTGGCTTGGTGCCCTCCCCAGATGCTGCCTTGCTCACCTGGAGCCAGCTCGATCTCCAGTGCGTTCCGAATGAGGGCCATCAGCGTGGACGTGAAGTGGACTGTTATGTCCTCATTGGAGATGGGCATGTTCATGTGAACCAGGCGCTAGAAACAAGGGGAGCAGGTCAGTGCCAGGCGTACCAGGGTCCCTCCAACAAAGGACTACAAGGTGCTGGAGGCCCCTAGAGGCTGGGCTTCGCCTCCTGGTGGTGGCTTCTGCAGGCGCCCAGGCAAAGTTGGGTGGCTGGGAGTCTTGCCAGCATTCACACTCACCCTTGGACCACCACCCCCATTGGAGCAGTCCCTCCTTCTCCTAGCTGCGGAAAATTAGAA
>NW_027408396.1:0-413 GCF_003265705.2 Callorhinus ursinus | reverse complement strand
TACAAGGTGCTGGAGGCCCCTAGAGGCTGGGCTTCGCCTCCTGGTGGTGGCTTCTGCAGGCGCCCAGGCAAAGTTGGGTGGCTGGGAGTCTTGCCAGCATTCACACTCACCCTTGGACCACCCACCCCCATTGGAACAGTCCCTCCTTCTCCTAGCTGCGGAAAATTAGAAGTCCAGGTAAAGACTGTAGCATAGCACCAAGCCAGAAGCCTGGATCCCTCTGAAAGAACAGGCTCATGCTTAGCCAGAAGGACCCCTGCCCAAGGCTGGAATAAGGGGCGTGGGCCCTGGGCTGAAGAGGGAGGGATCTGGGCTGCAGAACTGAGGCTGAGGCACCCTGGGATGGCCCACAGACAGGAGGGAAGACCCCTGTCCTTACAGCTCTGCCCAACGTCATCTCCTCCATCAGCAGC
>NW_027408395.1:0-1327 GCF_003265705.2 Callorhinus ursinus | reverse complement strand
TAAGGCCTCGGACATTCCAACAGGTCAACATATTTGGCTGACTTTCCATAGAGATCATTTTTCCAGATTTATGGTATGGCCCACTCAAAACACTCTGAGACCTTACCTGTGAGGGAAAAAGAAAATATGAATCATGTTCACCAGTGTTGCCTGACCATCGAATCTTATTTTGACAATTATGTGTGGTTCCAGAACCAGCACACGAGACAGAGAAGGCAGAGCTGATTTGGGTCTGCAAACTCCCAAGGGGAAGGGCCATCTCATGGACAAGAACTGTCTACACCTTGGACTCAAGTTTACTCCCCAGCATATCAAACAGGTCTCTTCTTGAGCTTCTCCTTGACACAGGAACGGGTCTTCATGGGCTTGCCAAGCGTATGGCAAGAAGATTTAGGATAGGAACCCATGCTATCAGATTCCACCTGCCTTTCTGTTCCCGTAGATTCAGAGAGCACCTCCCTGCCTATTACTCTTCTTTCCCCTCAGATCCAGACGCTGTGCATCTCCTTGCTGACCAGAGAGCTCCATCTGAGCTCACTTTTTCAACAAGTTTTTAATGGGATCTTACTGTGTGCCAGTGGGGAACAGACATGGGAGCTTCCAGAAAACATTCCTTTTATATTTCATAGTTTCAGAGGTAAAATTTAGTGATGCATCAGATTCATGTAACACCCAAACTCATTCCCAGTGCCCTTCATAATGCCCATCACCTAATTACACCGTCTCCATACCCACGTCCACACAATCAACTGTGTTTCATCCCTATAGTTAAGAGTTTCTCATGGTTTAGCTCCCTCTCTGTTTACATCTTATTTTATTTTGTCTTCCTTTCCCCTATGTTCATTGGTTCTGTTTCTTAAGTTCCAAATATGAGTGAAATTATATGGTATGTGTCTATCAGTGACTGACTAATTTCAAGTAGCATAATACCCTCTAGTTCTATCCACATCATTGCAAATCGCAAGGTATTGTTTTTCTTGGTGGCTGAGTATCATTCCATTGTGTATATGTAACAAATTTTCTTTATCCAGACATGTGAAAGATCTATATTTGCACCCTGCTGCTGATAATACTTTGCGGTCGCTTCCTCAAGCAGACTCCCTCATCTCCACTGTATTCTCAACTATATCACAGCACATTCAAGTCTCCACAATTCCTCCCCTCCTAACAGTGGTCCCTTTTCTACTTGTAGGCTTGCAGCGTTTATACTCTTAGATCTATGATTGATTTCTTGGGTGTTCAGAATGATTTGATAAGTATGTAGTTGTATTTTAGGGATGAGACAAACTTAACTCTTCCCCTCAGTACTTTCTGATTGGATGCCTGA
>NW_027408394.1:0-1328 GCF_003265705.2 Callorhinus ursinus | reverse complement strand
AGTTTTGATGACCACATCTTTGTAATCTAGCTTGAAATCCGGGCGTGTGGTGACTCCGGCTCTCTTCTTTCTCCAGATGGCTCTGGGTATTTGGTGTATTCTGTGATTCCATATGAATTTTAGGACAGTCTTCTATTTCTTTGAATAATGCCACTGGAATTTGGATAGGGATTTAATCACATCTGTAGTTTGCTTTGGTTGTTATGGACATGTGAACATGATTAACTCTTCCGGTTAATGAGCAGGACGTATGCTTCCATTTATTTGTGTCGTTCTCTGTTTCTTTGACCCATACACGCCCCCTGAATATACATGTGTTTTTCCTTCCTTTTCCAACATGTGTTCCGTGTACCAGATCTTTCTCATTCTTGGTTACTTTTCTCCTAGTTTTTTTTTTTTTTTCTTGATGCAATTGTAAATGGCATTGCTTTCTTATTTTCTCTTTGGGAAGGTTTGTCATCAGTACACAGAAATGCAACAAGTTGGGACACCTGTGTGGCTCAGTCAGTTAAGCATCTGTCTTTGACTCAGGTCACCATCCCGGGGTTCTGTCATCGAGACCCGCAGTGGACTTCCTGCTCAATGGGGAGTCTGCATCTCCCTCTCCCTCTGTTGCTCACCCTGCTTGTGCTGTCTCCCTCTGTCAAATAAATAAAGTCTTTAAAAAAAGAAATGCAACAGGTCTCTGTATATTGACTTTGTATCCTGCAGCTTTACGGAATTTGTTTATTCTAACAGTTTTTTGGTGGAATCTCTATGGAATTCTATATATAGTATCATGTCATTTGCAAACACTGACAGTTTTCCTATTTGGATGTCATCTTTTCTTTTTTTCTTTCTTTCTTTTCGTCTGAATTCTTTGGCTAGGGCTTTCAATATTGTGTTGAATGAAATTGATGAGAGTGGGCATCTTTGTCTTGTTTTTTTTTTTATAATATGTTATATATTTATTCATGAGAGTCAGAGAGAGAGGGAGAGAGGCAGAGGCAGAGAAAGAAGCAGGCTCCCCGCATAGCAGGAAGCCCGATGCAGGACTCGATCCCAGGACCTGGGACTGTGTCCCGAGCCGAAGGCAGACGCTTAACCATCTGAGCCACACAGGCAGCCACTTTGTCTTGTTTTTGATCTTAGTGGAAATGTTTTCAGCTTTTCACCTTTGGGTATGAGGTCAGCTGTGAGCTTTTCATATATGAACTTTGTTATCTTGAGGTATGTTCCCTCTATACCCAGATAGTTTAGAGTTTTTATCATAAATGCATATTGAACTGCCAAGTGTTCTTGTTGAGGTACAGTGGAATGTGGGGGTTTGCTGGGATAGGCGTGCAGAT
>NW_027408393.1:0-1328 GCF_003265705.2 Callorhinus ursinus | reverse complement strand
AGTCTTGCACAATTCCCAGCACTCACCATAGCACATACCCTACCCAAAGTCTATCACCCAGCTACCCCATCCCTCCCACACCCCACCACTCAGCCACAATCAGTTTGTTTCCTGAGATTAAGAATTCCTCATATCAATGAGGTTATAGGATACATGTTTTTCTCTGATTGACTTATTTCACTAAGCATAACACCCTCCAGTTCCATCCACGTCGTTGCAAATGGCAAGATCTCATTCCTTTTGATGGCTGCATTATATTCCATCGTGTATATATACCACCTCTTCTTTATCCATTCATCTGTCGATGGACATCGTGGCTCTTTCCACACTTTGGCTATTGTGGACATTGCTGCTATAAACATTGGGGTGCACGTACCACTTCAGATCCCTACATTTGTATCTTTGTGGTAAATACCCAGTAGGGCAATTCCTGGATCGAATGGTAGCTCTATTTTCACCT
Organism: Callorhinus ursinus; assembly: GCF_003265705.2. Taxonomy (NCBI): domain Eukaryota; kingdom Metazoa; phylum Chordata; class Mammalia; order Carnivora; family Otariidae; genus Callorhinus; species Callorhinus ursinus. Next base: position 868 of record NW_027408393.1, on the reverse strand, counting down.
GTTTGAGGAACCTCCATATTGTTTTATAGAGTGGCTGCACCAGCTTGTCTTCCCACCAACAGTGTAGGCGGTTTCCCTTTTCTCCACATCCCCGCCAACATCTGTCGTTTCCTGACTTCTTAATTTTAGCCATTCTGACTGGTGAGAGGTGGTATCTCATTGAGGTTTCGATTTGGATTTCCCTGATGCTGAGCTATGTTGAGCACTTTTTCATGTGTCTTTTGGCCATTTGGATGTCTTCTTTGGAAGAATGTCTGTTCATGTCTTCTGCCCATTTCTTGATTGGATTATTTGTTCTTTGGGTGTTGAGTTTGATAAGTTCTTTATAGATTTTGGATACTAGCCCTTTATCTGATATGTCATTTGCAAATATTTTCTCCCATTCTGTCGGTTGTCTTTTGGTTTTGTGGCCTGTTTCTTTTGCTCTGCAAAATCTTTTCACCTTGATGAAATCCCAATAGTTCATTTTTGCCCTTGCTTCCCTTACTTTTGGCGATGTTTCTAGGAAGAAGTTGCTGCGGCTCTGGTCGAAGAAGCTACCTGTGTTCTCCTTTAGGATTTTAATGGACTCCTATCTCACGTTTAGGTCTTTCAACCATTTGGAGTCTATTTTTGTGTGTGCTTTAAGGAAATGGTCCAGTTTCATTCTTTTGCATGTGGCTGTCCAATTTTCCCAACACAATTGGTGGAAGAGACTGTCTTTTTTCCACTGGACATTCTTTCCTGCTTTGTCAAAGATGAGTTGACTATAGAGTTGAGGGTCCATTTCTGGGCTCTCGATTCTGTTCCATTGATTGATGTGTCTGTTTTTGTGCCAGTATCATACTGTCTTGATGATGCCAGCTTTGTCATAGAGCTGGAAGTCCGG
>NW_027408392.1:0-1328 GCF_003265705.2 Callorhinus ursinus | reverse complement strand
CTCACTTCGCTTGTGTCTTTCACTCTCCTGGTGTTTTTTTTTTTTTTTGTTCCTAAGGAAATGTTCATTTTATTTGTAATAATGGTTTTGCAGTTTTTTAAAAAATTTTTTATTGTTACGTTAATCACCATACATTACATCATTAGTTTTTGGTGTAGTGTTCCATGATTCATTGTTTGTGCATAACACCCAGTGCTCCACGCAGAACGTGCCCTCTTTAATACCCATCACCAGGCTAACCCATCCCCCCACCCTCCTCCCCTCTAGAACCCTCACTTTGTTTCTCAGAGTCCATCGTCTCTCATGGTTCGTGTCCCCCTCTGACTTACTCCCCTTCATTCTTGCCCTCCTGCAATCTTCTTTTTCTTTTTTCTTAACATATGTTGCATTATTTGTTTCAGAAGTACAGATCCGTGATTCAACGGTCTTGCACAATTCACAGCGCTCACCATAGCACATACCCTCCCCAGTGTCTATCACCCAACCACCCAATCCCTCCCAACCCCCACCACTCCAGCAACTCTCAGTTTGTTTCCTGAGACTAAGAATTCCTCAAATCAGTGAGGTCATATGACACATGTCTTTCTCTGATTGACTTATTTCACTCAGCATAACACCCTCCAGTTCCATCCACGTCGTTGGAAATGGCAAGATCTCATTCCTTTTGATGGCTGCATAATATTCCATTGTGTATATATACCACCTCTTCTTTATCCATTCATCTGTCGATGGACATCTTGGCTCTTTCCACAGTTTGGCTATTATGGACATTGCTGCTATAAACTTTGGGGTGCACGTACCCCTTCGGATCCCTACATTTGTATCTTTGGGGTAAATACCCAGTGGTGCAATTGCTGGATCATATAGTAGCTCTATTTTCAACTGTTTGAGGAACCTCCATACTGTTTTCCAGAGTGGTTGCACCAGCTTGCATTCCCACCAACAGTGTAGGAGGGTTCCCCTTTCTCCTCATGCCCGCCCACATCTGTCGTTTCTTGACTTGTTCATTTTAGCCATTCTGACGGGTGTGAGGTGCTATCTCATGGAGGTTTTGATTTGGATTTCCCTGATGCTGAGCGATGTGGAGCATTTTTTCATGTGTCTGTTGGCCGTTTGGATGTCTTCTTTGGAAAAATGTCTGTTCATGTCTTCTGCCCATTTCTTGATTGGATTCTTTGTTCTTTGGGTGTTGAGTTTGAGAAGTTCTTTATAGATTTTGGATACTAGCCCTTTATCTGATAGGTCATTTGCAACTATTTTCTCCCATTCTGTCGGTTGTCTTTTGGTTTTGTGGACTGTTTCTTTTGCACAGCAAAAGAAACAGTCCA
>NW_027408391.1:0-1328 GCF_003265705.2 Callorhinus ursinus | reverse complement strand
CAAGTACCATTTGTTGAAGAAATTATCTTCTCTTCATTAATTGCCTTCACAATGTCATCAAAAATCCATTGGCAATGTAAGTACGAGTCTCTATTGTGTTCCATTGACCCATGTCTCTGTCCTGTCACCAACACGATACGCCTCAATTGACGTGCTTTATAGAAAGTCTTTGATTCAGGCACAGTAAGTTTTCTTTGTTCTCTTTTCAAAATTGTTTGTTATTCAGTTCTTTTGCTTTTCTAGATACATTTTAGAATTCATTTCTACATTTCTACCTAAAAACCTGTTGGGATTTTGATTGGGTGAACATTTATTCTATTGATGAATGTGGGAAAAACTGACATCATGACAATATGGAACATTCCAATGCATGAAGATGATGCAGTGCTTAATTTTTAGATCTCCTTTGCTTCTTTCAATGTTTTGAAATTTGCAACATAGAGATCTCACATATATACCTTTTAGAGTTATCCAACAACAAAGAAGAACTTCATGTTTTTGGTGTGATTTTAATGGAACTTTTTCCAAATTCAATTGTTAATTGCTAATATATAGAAATACATTTGCTTCTTGCACACTGCCCTTGTATCCTGTGACCTTGCTCTATACTTGTGGATGGTTTTAGTTACTTTTTTAATGGCTTAAAACAACAGAAATTTATTATCTCAGTTCTGGAGGCCAGAAGCTCAAAATCAAGGTGTCAGCATGACCGTGCCTCCTCCAAAAGTTCTAGTGAAGAATTCTTCCTTGCCCTTTTCTAGATGTTGGTGGCTCGCAGCCATCCTTGGCATTCCTTGGCCCGTAGATGCCTCCATTTTATTCACTTTTTCTTAGAGTCTTTCAGATTTTCTCCATACATAATCATGTCAATTGTGAATACAGGCAGTTTTATTTCTTCCTTTCCAATTGGTATGCCTCCTATTTCTTTTTCTTAACTCACTACAATGGCTAGGACATAAGTATGATGTTGAACAAGAATGGTGACAGCAGACATCCTTCCTTTGTTCTTGATCTTAGGGGAAAAGGGGTTAGTCTTTCTTTGTTAAGTGTGTCATTCGCTGAAAGTTTTTCATAGATATCCTTGATCCGATGGAGGGGACTTCCTTCAGTTTCTACTCTATGCAGAATTTTTAAAATCTTGAATAGATACTGAATTCTTGTGAAATGCTTTTTCTGCATCCATTGAGATGATCATATAGTTCTACTTATATGATATATTAAATTATATTGATTGATTTTTTATACTTGAACTCAACTTGCATTTCTGGAATAAACCCTAATTTTGTCATCAAGCAAACAGATATATATACAACCAGACTCAGTCTGAG
>NW_027408390.1:0-1328 GCF_003265705.2 Callorhinus ursinus | reverse complement strand
GTGCTCAATATGACATAGGCAGTCCACGATCTGCCTATGGGAATGGATGTTAGGAAGGATCAAGCGAATACGAATGGCTATCAAGCCATGTGATGCCATGCCAACAAATTGTGGAGACACGGGGTGTGGGTTAGGGGGTGAAATCTCCTTAGGAGAAACAAAGAGATCCCAACTGTTCCTACGAAACTTCAAAGTAAACTCCATGAGGAGTTTTGTTGTTGTTCCATGTGGTGAAAGTTCTCTTTTTATAAATGACACCTGACATGGGTGCTGAATCTTGACCTGTTCTCTGCCACCTGAGACCTAGCATGCCTGTTTTCAAAAGAGGGACTCTTGGTGGGAATCCTGGCCACCCACTTCAGTTTTCATTCTGACAACATCCATATGGAAGCCTCTCTTTATCCCATTCTCCCAATCCTCCATAGATCACAGCTCTCCAGCAGTTGTGCAGGCAATTGGCATAGTCCGTTCTACGTTCCCGATCCCTGCGACGTTATTAGGGGTTTTGGGGAATGCAAGCAGGGAGCAGGGAATCTGTCGGAAATTAACTCCGTGATGTGGTGGTGGGAGCCACGCTGATGGTGTCCTTTGGGTTCCAGAATGCTGGCTGGTCGACTGGGCAGGACCTGGCACCACGGGATTATCAATGCCTGGGATGGCCCACCCTGGAGGGCCAAATCTCAATCATTCCATCAGCTTCCCGTGGTAGCCGTGTCTTCAGTGGTTCAGACCTTTGGTGGAAGAGGTCTTCAGGAGGACATCGGGACCACTTGAGCCAAGTGCTTGTCCAGGGCCGGTGGACGTGCCCCACCGCCTCTCCTCTGGATGCAATGTGCCTTTACCTCTCCCACTAGCTTTTCTCCAGGATTACAGCCCTGACATCTAATCGTACTGTTGAGACTCTGGGGATTCTTGGAAGACCGGACCCAGTGAAGGCCCCTCCACAATTGTTTCAGATCCCGGAATGTGGGTGTGGACCTCGAGTCACTTTTGGTGACCCAAGAAGGGCCTCCTAATGACGTTCTCTTGCATTGCAATACATTGTTTTCTATATTTCCTTTCTTTATTTATATTTAGTTTTTAATTATTGGAACTTTTGTCATTTTTCATTTGAGTGTTTTCATTTTTCCCGTTCATTTTTATATTTATTTGTTAGGGTTTTTTTTTAATTTTGGTTTTGTAAGAGTCCTGCTATTTTCAATATTCCCCTCAACAAACGGGACAGGTTAGCCACTTAATTTGTTGTTTAAATGCCCTCCGCACGTGGGGAACCATTCTCATTGACACCTGGGCAGCTCCAAGGCAGCTTGTGAAGCTACACTTGTGGA
>NW_027408388.1:0-1329 GCF_003265705.2 Callorhinus ursinus | reverse complement strand
TTTGGAGCAAGGGGGCTTCCCCACCATTCCCTGTCCAGCAATGCCCCTGGGATTGAGGACCATACCTCCCCACCCCACCCACCTCCCCTCCATCATCCCTCAGTGTGTTCTCTATAGTTAAGGGTCTATTGTATGGTTTCTCTCTCTTTTTTTACACTAAGAAACAAAACAGAAGGGGGCACCTGGGTGGCTCAGTCGATTAAGTGTCCCACTCTTGATTTTGGCTCAGGTTGATGGATCAGCTCAGGTCATGATCTCAGGGTTGTGGTATCAAGCCCCAGGTGGGGGCTCCATGCTCAGCAGGGAGCCTGCTTAAGATTCTCTCCCTCTGCCCTCCCCCCTCTTCTGGGCACATGTGCTCACTCACACACTGTCTCTCTCTCTCTCTCTCTCTCTCTCTCTCTCTCTAAAAAAAAAGGAAAGAAAAGATGAACATAGGGGACATCTCACCATTGTTGATGCCACTTTTGCCTTCTGTCCTTGCAGTCTTTTTATGGGAACACATCTTGTCTCTTTTTTCCCCTCATGGCCTCTAGAAGTCATAATCTGAATTTTATTTCTCATACTAGAGAAGGCTTACATTATACCTTTTAAAAAACCACTTAATCCTTTTAAAACCTCATTTTTAGGCATTTTCGGGCCCTGGAAAAATTATTATATGGCACAATGAATGTGAACCCTCCCTTTTCTCCTAAGTCTAGGACCAGACTTACAGTCTAAATAACTTGGCATTTTTATTGTTTTCTCCTACACTCTCCCCAGGCTTATTGCAGGTTCTAATTTAAGCTCACTGTGATAGCCAGAAACTAGACGACTTCATTTTCAAGAAGATTTCTCTGTGTGCACTGGCCCTGAAGCTTAGGGTCAGTGGTTTTGTTAACCATAAAAAATACATATATAATGAAACTTTCAAGCAAAAAATTTATATAGTTTTATTGGACTTTTTGAATATATCCACCCCTGTGGTGAAAGATGATTATTCTCCTAGGAAACTACTTAAAAACAAAAAAAATAGAAATGATAACATTCCTAGTCTTTCTCTGTACATGACATATCTATATCACATATATTTAGTGGTTTGCAAGGTAAAATACATATATTTGTTATATAACATGGAAAGAGTCCATTTTGCTAAGAGTAGTTTATAAAATGGAAGGAAGTGTTTTCCAATGGTGTGGAAAAGGCACAGACTTGCAGAGTCTGGAATGATTTGTAAAAACCACTGGTCCCAGTGGTTTTAAGGTACGGTCCTCAATCCCAGGTCCTGTGGGGGGCACTTCCTGGGGCATTGCTGGACAGGGAATGGTGGGGAAGCCCCCTTGCTCCAAA
>NW_027408387.1:0-1329 GCF_003265705.2 Callorhinus ursinus | reverse complement strand
AGCCATACACTAGTGACTTAGGGTATATTTTGATCTGTTAGAAGAAACTGTATCTAAAAATTTTAAAGAGGGAACTAATTATATATATATGCCAAAAATAAGGGTAACTAGTATGAAGGGATAAAATATGACTCTAAAAATGAAAAATAAAAGAAGTTTTTTTAAAAAAGGGATTGATAAGATGTTGGTTGGAAAGGGGAAAAAGAAAAATTAAAAAAAACAATTAAAAAATTAACTTTGAAAACCTAATGAATCATGGTAAAAAAGCCATGAATTCTATGTGCAGTATTCCCCTAGCGCTGGAGTTTTCCCATTCTCCTTGATCGGTATACTTGGTCTTGGCTTGCTGGCTGTTCCTGCTGATCTTCTGGGGGAGGGGCCTGTTGCCATGGTTCCCAAATATCTTTGCGGGAGGCGGAATTGCCCCGCCCTTGTGAGTCCGGGCCAAGGAAGCTGCTGGAGATTGCTCTCAGGAGATTTTGTTCCTTGCAAGCTCTTGGTAAAGCTCTGGAGGACCAGGGTGAAAATGGTGGCCTCCCAATCTCCACCTGGAGGAGCTGAGAACTAGGGGCCCCACTTCTCAGTGTGCCCCCAGAGAAAAGTACTCACTCCCGTCTCCCCGGTCTCCAGCCACACTCTGTGCTCACCTGGCCTGTGACCCAGCATTTTTATCTCTGGCACCTGACCCCGAGTGGAGTCTCCAAACCCAGCAGATCCCTGCAGTGTGCTCCCGCGCTGCTCCTCCCAGGGAGGAAGGGGAGTCTCCCCAGTTCTGCCGCTTGTTGGGTCCTTGCTGGAGCAGCCGTGGCCCGAATGGGCCGCGGGTCACGGTTTATGGCGACCCTTAGCTGAGAGCCCATGCCTCGGCTCCGTCTCTGCAGCTGGCTTCCCCGCTCTGATACCTGGGAGCTCTGCCGCACTCAGGCACCCCCGGTCTTTCTGTGACCCCGAGTGTCCTGAGAACACACTGTCCCATGAGGGTTCCACTCCTGCTTAACCACTGGAGCAACGTCCCTCTGCAGAGCCGACTTTTAAATGTTCCGATTTTGTGCTCTGCGGCTCTAGCACTTGCCAGAAGCGGTGGAGGGCCCCTCCCCCGCCGTCTATCCTCCCGAATATCACATCGGATTCACTTCTCAGCACGTCTTACCTTCCAGTAATTTGCTGCTTCTCTGTTCAGAGAGTTGTTGCTACTCTCTTTTGTGATCTCCTGTTGAGTTCGTAGGTGTTCAGAATGGTTTGATCCCTATTCAGCTGAATTCCTGAGACCAGACGAAATCCAGGTCTCCTACTCATCTGCCATCTTGCTCCGCCCCCCCCCCCCCCCCC
>NW_027408386.1:0-1329 GCF_003265705.2 Callorhinus ursinus | reverse complement strand
TTTGGAGCAAGGGGGCTTCCCCACCATTCCCTGTCCAGCAATGCCCCTGGGATTGAGGACCATACCTCCCCACCCCACCCACCTCCCCTCCATCATCCCTCAGTGTGTTCTCTATAGTTAAGGGTCTATTGTATGGTTTCTCTCTCTTTTTTTACACTAAGAAACAAAACAGAAGGGGGCACCTGGGTGGCTCAGTCGATTAAGTGTCCCACTCTTGATTTTGGCTCAGGTTGATGGATCAGCTCAGGTCATGATCTCAGGGTTGTGGTATCAAGCCCCAGGTGGGGGCTCCATGCTCAGCAGGGAGCCTGCTTAAGATTCTCTCCCTCTGCCCTCCCCCCTCTTCTGGGCACATGTGCTCACTCACACACTGTCTCTCTCTCTCTCTCTCTCTCTCTCTCTCTCTCTAAAAAAAAAGGAAAGAAAAGATGAACATAGGGGACATCTCACCATTGTTGATGCCACTTTTGCCTTCTGTCCTTGCAGTCTTTTTATGGGAACACATCTTGTCTCTTTTTTCCCCTCATGGCCTCTAGAAGTCATAATCTGAATTTTATTTCTCATACTAGAGAAGGCTTACATTATACCTTTTAAAAAACCACTTAATCCTTTTAAAACCTCATTTTTAGGCATTTTCGGGCCCTGGAAAAATTATTATATGGCACAATGAATGTGAACCCTCCCTTTTCTCCTAAGTCTAGGACCAGACTTACAGTCTAAATAACTTGGCATTTTTATTGTTTTCTCCTACACTCTCCCCAGGCTTATTGCAGGTTCTAATTTAAGCTCACTGTGATAGCCAGAAACTAGACGACTTCATTTTCAAGAAGATTTCTCTGTGTGCACTGGCCCTGAAGCTTAGGGTCAGTGGTTTTGTTAACCATAAAAAATACATATATAATGAAACTTTCAAGCAAAAAATTTATATAGTTTTATTGGACTTTTTGAATATATCCACCCCTGTGGTGAAAGATGATTATTCTCCTAGGAAACTACTTAAAAACAAAAAAAATAGAAATGATAACATTCCTAGTCTTTCTCTGTACATGACATATCTATATCACATATATTTAGTGGTTTGCAAGGTAAAATACATATATTTGTTATATAACATGGAAAGAGTCCATTTTGCTAAGAGTAGTTTATAAAATGGAAGGAAGTGTTTTCCAATGGTGTGGAAAAGGCACAGACTTGCAGAGTCTGGAATGATTTGTAAAAACCACTGGTCCCAGTGGTTTTAAGGTACGGTCCTCAATCCCAGGTCCTGTGGGGGGCACTTCCTGGGGCATTGCTGGACAGGGAATGGTGGGGAAGCCCCCTTGCTCCAAA
>NW_027408385.1:0-1329 GCF_003265705.2 Callorhinus ursinus | reverse complement strand
TTTGGAGCAAGGGGGCTTCCCCACCATTCCCTGTCCAGCAATGCCCCAGGAAGTGCCCCCCACAGGACCTGGGATTGAGGACCGTACCTTAAAACCACTGGGACCAGTGGTTTTTACAAATCATTCCAGACTCTGCAAGTCTGTGCCTTTTCCACACCATTGGAAAACACTTCCTTCCATTTTATAAACTACTCTTAGCAAAATGGACTCTTTCCATGTTATATAACAAATATATGTATTTTACCTTGCAAACCACTAAATATATGTGATATAGATATGTCATGTACAGAGAAAGACTAGGAATGTTATCATTTCTATTTTTTTTGTTTTTAAGTAGTTTCCTAGGAGAATAATCATCTTTCACCACAGGGGTGGATATATTCAAAAAGTCCAATAAAACTATATAAATTTTTTGCTTGAAAGTTTCATTATATATGTATTTTTTATGGTTAACAAAACCACTGACCCTAAGCTTCAGGGCCAGTGCACACAGAGAAATCTTCTTGAAAATGAAGTCGTCTAGTTTCTGGCTATCACAGTGAGCTTAAATTAGAACCTGCAATAAGCCTGGGGAGAGTGTAGGAGAAAACAATAAAAATGCCAAGTTATTTAGACTGTAAGTCTGGTCCTAGACTTAGGAGAAAAGGGAGGGTTCACATTCATTGTGCCATATAATAATTTTTCCAGGGCCCGAAAATGCCTAAAAATGAGGTTTTAAAAGGATTAAGTGGTTTTTTAAAAGGTATAATGTAAGCCTTCTCTAGTATGAGAAATAAAATTCAGATTATGACTTCTAGAGGCCATGAGGGGAAAAAAGAGACAAGATGTGTTCCCATAAAAAGACTGCAAGGACAGAAGGCAAAAGTGGCATCAACAATGGTGAGATGTCCCCTATGTTCATCTTTTCTTTCCTTTTTTTTTAGAGAGAGAGAGAGAGAGAGAGAGAGAGAGAGAGACAGTGTGTGAGTGAGCACATGTGCCCAGAAGAGGGGGGAGGGCAGAGGGAGAGAATCTTAAGCAGGCTCCCTGCTGAGCATGGAGCCCCCACCTGGGGCTTGATACCACAACCCTGAGATCATGACCTGAGCTGATCCATCAACCTGAGCCAAAATCAAGAGTGGGACACTTAATCGACTGAGCCACCCAGGTGCCCCCTTCTGTTTTGTTTCTTAGTGTAAAAAAAGAGAGAGAAACCATACAATAGACCCTTAACTATAGAGAACACACTGAGGGATGATGGAGGGGAGGTGGGTGGGGTGGGGAGGTATGGTCCTCAATCCCAGGGGCATTGCTGGACAGGGAATGGTGGGGAAGCCCCCTTGCTCCAAA
>NW_027408384.1:0-1329 GCF_003265705.2 Callorhinus ursinus | reverse complement strand
TGTAGCAGTGAAAGATGAGAGGGAATGAGTTTGACAAGCTAGCTGGGCCAAAGTATCTTTTTTCCTAAAGAATTGTTTATTAGGCAGAGCAGGAGGCATGGGTGAGATGTGCATCTGTAGCAGAGTTCTGGGGGTGGAGAAATACAAAGAGAGAGAGAGAGAAAGAGAGAGGGAGACAGAGAGAGACTAGCACAAGATTCCCATGAGCAGATGCTCTGTCTGTCTAATAAGCACTTATCCTTAAAGGAAGTTTCCAAAATTGCCTTATTTTTGTAGGACTCACAAGCGTTTTAGAGCATGAAACACAGACATTTGCCCTGGAGGGGCTTGCCATTTAAAAGTGATACAGTGTACACAGAGACAATGAAATGAGGATATCAGTTAAGCACCTTTCAAAAGATGTTAGCCAATATACTCTAACCATAATAAAAAATATTGATGACTTTGTTTGATTTATTCACATATTATCCACATTAGGTAAGTATTATTATTTTTGTACATGAGGAAACTGAAGCTTACACAGGCTACAGGCTAAGGAAGTTTTTGGTTTTTGCTTTTTTAAAGATTTTATTTATTTATTTGAGAGAGAGAGAGAGAGAGAGAGAGAGAGCATGAGTGGGGGAGGGGGAAAGGGATGGGGAAGGGCAGAGGGAGAGGGAGAAGCAGACTCCCTCTTGAGCAGGGAGCCTGATGTGGAGCTCCATCCATCCCAGGACCCTGGGATCATGGACCCGAGCTGAAGCCAGACGCTTAACTGACTGAGCCACCCAGGCGCCCCCAGGCTAAGGAAGTTCTTAATGTCTCATGGCTAATCAATGATTTAGTCCATACCTAGTAACTGCCATTAAAACATTGAGTGAAGCTTGTGATTTCAATACTCAAATGAGAATTCAACAATGTCTCTATCTTACTTTAGGTAAGATAATGTCTGCATCTCACTTACTTACTTTAAAATATTTTGACATAGGCACACATGTGTGCACATGTGTATGTGTGTGTGTGTGCATGTGTGCCTGTGTGAGTCTGAGTTATTCTTTAGGTCTGACCAATTGCCTGGTTGTAACGCATACTCTAGGAGAAGGGAGGGGATAACCAACATCTAATAAAAGAGGGTAGAATCCAGGGACAGCTATTATAATCTTCAATAATCTAATTCCAACTAACACCAGATTTTAAAATATTAGCATAATGAAGGATAGAGATGGGTATTCATTGGTGAAATTAGTGGCTTGTTAATTAGATAATGGATGTTGGAAATAGGCATTCATTAGTGATATCTATCAGTGATAGCTGAAGTCTGTGAATTGACTAAAATATTCTAGAAACACT
>NW_027408383.1:0-1329 GCF_003265705.2 Callorhinus ursinus | reverse complement strand
GTCTCAGGACCCTCGGGGTCACAGAAAGACCGGGGGTGCCTGAGTGCCGCAGAGCTCCCAGGTATCGGAGCGGGGAAGCCGGCTGCAGAGACGGAGCCGAGGCACGGGCTCTCAGCTCGGGGTGGCCATAAACTGTGATCTGCGGCCCAGTCGGGCCACTGCTCCTCCAGCAGGGACCCAACAAGCAGCAGAGCTTGGGAGACTCCCCTTGCTCCCCTGGGAGGAGCGGCGCAGGAGCGCATCGCAGGGATCTGCTGGGATTGGAGACTCCACATGGGGTCGGGAGCCAGAGATAGAAATGCTCGGTCACAGGCCGGGTGAGGACGGAGTGCGGCCGGAGACCGGGGACACGGGAGTGACTGCTTTTCTCTGGGGGCGCACTGAGGAGCGGGGCCCCGAGTTCTCAGCTCCTCCAGGCAGAGTGGGAGGCCACCATTTTCACCCTGGTCCTCCAAAGCTGTACTGAGAGCTTGCAGGGAACAAAAGCTCCTGAGAGCAAACCTGAGCAGCTTGCTTAGCCAGGACCGACAAGGGTGGGGCAATTCCGCCTCCGGCAAAGACATTTGGGAACCACGGCCACAGGCCCCTCCCCCAGAAGATCAGCACGAACAGCCAGCAAGCAAAGACCACGTTTATCGATCCAGGAGAATGGGAGAACTCCAGCGCTAGGGGAATACTGCACATAGAATTCATGGCTTTTTTTACCAAGATTCATTAGTTTTTCAAAGTTAATTTTTTTAACTGTTTTTTTTGAATTTTTCTTTTTCCCTTTTTCAAACAACATCTTATCAATCCTTTTTTAAAAAAACATTTTTTATTTTTCATTTTTAGAGTCATATTTTTATCCCTTCAGAGTAGTTACCCTTATTTTTGGCAAATATATATAAGTTGTTCTCTCTTTAAAATTTTGAGATACGATTTCTTCTAACAGATCAAAATATACCCTAAATCACTAGTGTATGGCTTTGTTCTATTCCCCTGCCTGATCATATTCTCTCCCTTTTTTTTCCTTTTTCTTTTTAAATCTTCTTCTTTCTTTTCAAAAAACAACTTCTTATCTTATCAATTCCTTTTATAAAATCTTTTGTAATTTTCATCTTTACAGTCATCTGCCATCCCTTCATTGTATCAACCCTTATTTTGTAGATATATAAGTCTTTCTTCCTTTAAAATTTTAGCAGGCACTTTCTTCTAACAGACCAAAATATGCCCAAAAGCTAGTGTGTGGCACTGATCTATGCACTAGCCTGATCATATTTGATCATATACTGTTTTTTTGTTCTGTTCTGTTTTTGTTTGTTTTTTCTTTTTCTTTTTCCTTTTTTTTTT
>NW_027408382.1:0-1329 GCF_003265705.2 Callorhinus ursinus | reverse complement strand
TTTGGAGCAAGGGGGCTTCCCCACCATTCCCTGTCCAGCAATGCCCCAGGAAGTGCCCCCCACAGGACCTGGGATTGAGGACCGTACCTTAAAACCACTGGGACCAGTGGTTTTTACAAATCATTCCAGACTCTGCAAGTCTGTGCCTTTTCCACACCATTGGAAAACACTTCCTTCCATTTTATAAACTACTCTTAGCAAAATGGACTCTTTCCATGTTATATAACAAATATATGTATTTTACCTTGCAAACCACTAAATATATGTGATATAGATATGTCATGTACAGAGAAAGACTAGGAATGTTATCATTTCTATTTTTTTTGTTTTTAAGTAGTTTCCTAGGAGAATAATCATCTTTCACCACAGGGGTGGATATATTCAAAAAGTCCAATAAAACTATATAAATTTTTTGCTTGAAAGTTTCATTATATATGTATTTTTTATGGTTAACAAAACCACTGACCCTAAGCTTCAGGGCCAGTGCACACAGAGAAATCTTCTTGAAAATGAAGTCGTCTAGTTTCTGGCTATCACAGTGAGCTTAAATTAGAACCTGCAATAAGCCTGGGGAGAGTGTAGGAGAAAACAATAAAAATGCCAAGTTATTTAGACTGTAAGTCTGGTCCTAGACTTAGGAGAAAAGGGAGGGTTCACATTCATTGTGCCATATAATAATTTTTCCAGGGCCCGAAAATGCCTAAAAATGAGGTTTTAAAAGGATTAAGTGGTTTTTTAAAAGGTATAATGTAAGCCTTCTCTAGTATGAGAAATAAAATTCAGATTATGACTTCTAGAGGCCATGAGGGGAAAAAAGAGACAAGATGTGTTCCCATAAAAAGACTGCAAGGACAGAAGGCAAAAGTGGCATCAACAATGGTGAGATGTCCCCTATGTTCATCTTTTCTTTCCTTTTTTTTTAGAGAGAGAGAGAGAGAGAGAGAGAGAGAGAGAGACAGTGTGTGAGTGAGCACATGTGCCCAGAAGAGGGGGGAGGGCAGAGGGAGAGAATCTTAAGCAGGCTCCCTGCTGAGCATGGAGCCCCCACCTGGGGCTTGATACCACAACCCTGAGATCATGACCTGAGCTGATCCATCAACCTGAGCCAAAATCAAGAGTGGGACACTTAATCGACTGAGCCACCCAGGTGCCCCCTTCTGTTTTGTTTCTTAGTGTAAAAAAAGAGAGAGAAACCATACAATAGACCCTTAACTATAGAGAACACACTGAGGGATGATGGAGGGGAGGTGGGTGGGGTGGGGAGGTATGGTCCTCAATCCCAGGGGCATTGCTGGACAGGGAATGGTGGGGAAGCCCCCTTGCTCCAAA
>NW_027408381.1:0-1330 GCF_003265705.2 Callorhinus ursinus | reverse complement strand
AAATGACATATCAGACAAAGGGCTAGTATCCAAAATCTATAAAGAACCTATCAAACTCAACACCCAAAGAACAAATAATCCAATCAAGAAATGGGCAGAAGACAGGAACAGACATTTTTCCAAAGAAGACATCCAAATGGCCAACAGGCACATGAGGAAGTGCTCCACATCGCTCGGCATCAGGGAAATCCAAATCAAAACCTCCATGAGAAACCACCTCACACCCGTCAGAATAGCTAAAATTAACAAGTCAGGGTACGACAGATGTTGGCGGGGATGTGGAGAAAGGGGAACCCTCCTACACTGTTGGTGGGAATGCAAGCTGGTGCAACCCCTCTGGAAAACAGTGTGGAGGTTCCTCAAACAGTTGAAATTAGAGCTACCATTCGATCCAGCAATTGCACTACTGGGTATTTACCACAAAGGTACAAATGTAGGGACCCGAAGGGGTACGTGCACCCCAATGTTCATAGCAGCAATGGCCACAATAGCCAAACTGTGGAAAGAGCCAAGATGTCCATCGACAGATGAAGGGATAAAGAAGAGGCGGTATATATACACAATGGAATATTATGCAGCCATCAAAAGACATGAGATCTTGCCATTTCCAATGACACGGATGGAACTGGAGGGTGTTATGCTGAGCGAAATAAGTCAATCAGAGAAAGACATGTATCATATGACCTCACTGAAATGAGGAATTCTTAATCTCAGGAACAAACTGAGGGTTGCTGTAGTGGTCGGGGGTGGGAGGGATGGGGTGGCTGGGTTATAGACATTGGGGAAGATATGTGCTACGGTGAGCGCTGTGAATTGTGTAAGACTGTTGAATCACAGATCTGTCCCCCTGAAACAAATAACGCAACATATTTCAAGAAAAAAGAAAAAGAAGAAGATAGCTGGAGAGGAAGACTGAAGGGGAGTAAGTCGGAGGGGGAGACGAACCAGGAGAGATGATGGACTCTGAAAAACAAACTGAGGTTTCTGGAGGGGAGGAGTGTGGGGGGATGGGTTAGCCTGGTGATGGGTATTGAGGAGGGCACATTCTGCATGGAGCACTGGGTGTTGTTAACAAACAAGGAATCATGGAACAGTACACCAAAACAAATTATGTAATATGTGGTGACTAAACTAACAATAAAAAAATTAAAAAGAAAAAGAAGAAATACGAGCCTTTCTCAAGAAACAAGGAAGGTCTCAAATACACAATCTATCCCAACACCTAAATGAGCTGGAGAAAGAACAGCAAATAAAGCCTAAACCCAGCAGGAGAAGAGAAATATTAAAGATCAGAGCAGAAATCAATAAAATAGAAACCAAAAGAACAGTA
>NW_027408380.1:0-1330 GCF_003265705.2 Callorhinus ursinus | reverse complement strand
GTTTCACAGGGAGGAATACTCTGGGTGGCATCTCACAAGCCGTGTGTCCACCAAACACCCAGGGTTGGTGGCAAGTTCCCATTGAGATCCCGGCCTAGGGGAGAGCAATATGTCTGAGAGCCGAAAGGAAAGTTTCCCCTTCTGCCCCTGAGTGCTTGGATCTTGTCCTGATCTGAAATGCTGTGGTTGGCAGCCAGCTTGTCTCCCACCCCTGGCTGCCAGAGATGCCTTCGTTCGGATGGGCAGACAGTTGACACAGGTGCGGTATGTTCCGGGACCTCTTCATTCTAAAAGGAACTCGTGCCAGGAATGCTCCTCCAATGGCTACTTCCAAATGCATCATCAGCTGGGAGAACCCGTCTGCTAACACTAAAGTGTTTCTGGTTATTTTGTGTCCCCCCTCCCCGCCACAGACGGACAGGCAGCAGGAGAGACATCGGGTTCCAGAAGCTTTCCCGCTCTTTAGGAAGGAGGAATGAAGGCCTCTTGCTTCTTTGGCTCCCAGGGGGAGGCCCTGGAGTTTTCCCATTGCCAAAGCCAACAGGCCTTTCCTATCCGGGAAACTAACAGATTTTGCTAGGTATTTTAGTCTCAACATTGTTCTATTCTCAAGTCTAGGAAAGCCCGCGTTGCCTCACTCTCTGTTTCCATTCCTTTGAACGCTTTTTCGAACTAGGTTCTCCAGAACGGAAGCATCTCACAGAGCCAGGGAGGGAGGTGCCTTTGCTACCGCCCTACACACTTACCCAAGGCAGCCACACAACAAGCTGAGGGATAAGAGGGCCATGGACCTCCCCAGGAATCCCTAGGCACTGCTGTGAGGAAAAGCACCTTCCAGTTGGAATGTGAACCAAGTGCTACGTAGACAATCTGCGAGCCTACAGGAATGTACATAAGCAGGGCCATTTTCACTGAGCTCAATATGTAATGAGACATCTAATTTATTCCCCTTCCGCAAGAAATGAGTCCTCTGGCCAAGCCTACGCACAGACATTCACTGCTTGCAAGCCTCCAATGCCTTAGGCCTCCTCAGGCCAACATAGTTCTGAACAGCATTTCCAGGGGACCCTGTGGCCAACACGTCCCCACAGTCACGAAGAATCTTCCAGATCCTCTAGCTGAATGGACAGGTTATGGCTCTGAGACACGGGAGCAGAAGGCCCACAGGGGGAACCTCGGCAGTAAAAGAGCAAGAGGGTGGAAGTGGGTATATGCTGGGCCAAATGTGTTTCTTACAGATGCGATGAGACCACCTGTTCTGAATGAGGTGACTAGGCCCATCTCCTCGCAACCCAATTTGCATTCCCAGGAATGAGAAACAACTGTGGGC
>NW_027408379.1:0-1330 GCF_003265705.2 Callorhinus ursinus | reverse complement strand
AATCCCATTATGTGCTAAAAGTACACATTGTTCTGTTTATCTGATTGCTGCAAGTATAGGGCTGTGTGGAAAATAAACGACAGCATGCAGTTGCAAGTGCTGCCTTTGCTCTGCATCCCCGGTGTCCTGGTTTTTCTACAACCCTTACCCAGGGACCCCAACGCAGTAGACGTTGACAATATACCATCCACTTTTTTCAAAGAAATGGAACAAATAATCCTAAAATGTGTACGGAACCAGAAGAGACCCCGAATAGCCAGGGGAATATTGAAAAAGAAAAGCAAAGCTGGCGGCATCACAATTCCGGACTTCCAGCTCGATTACAAAGCTGTCATCATCAAGCCAGTATGGTACCGGCACAAAAACAGACACATAGATCAATGGAACAGAATCGAGAGCCCAGAAAGGGACCCTCAACTCTATGGTCAACTTATCTTTGACAAAGCAGGAAAGAATGTCCAGTGGAAAAAAGACAGTCTCTTCAACAAATGGTGTGGGGAAAATTGGACAGCCACACGCACAAGAATGAAACTGGACCATTTCCTTACACCACACACAAAAATAGACTCCAAATGGTTGAAAGACCTAAACGTGAGACAGGAGTCCATCAAAATCCTAAAGGAGAACACAGGAAGCAACCTCTTCGACCTCAGCCGCAGCACCTTCTTCCTGGAAACATCACCAAAGGCACAGGAAGCCAGGGCAAAAAATGAACTACTGGGATTGCATCAAGATAAAAGGCTTTTGCACAGCAAAAGAAACAGTCCACAAAACCAAAAGACACCCAACAGAATGGGAGAAAATATTTGCCAATGACCTATCAGATAAGGGGCTAATATCCAAAATCAATAAAGAACTTATCAGGCTCAACACCCGAAGAACAAATAATCCAATCGAGAAATGGGCCGAAGACACGAACAGACATTTTTCCAAAGAAGACATCCAAACGGCCAACAGGCACATGAAGAACTGCTCCACATCGCTCGGCATCAGGGAAATCCAAATCAAAACCTCCATGAGATACCACCTCACACCCGTCAGAATAGCTAAAATTAACAAGTCAGGGAACGACAGATGTTGGCGGGGATGTGGAAAAAGGGGAACCCTCCGACACTGTTGGTGGGAATGCAAGCTGGTGCGACCCCTCTGGAAAACAGTGTGGAGATTCCTCAAACAGTTGAAATTAGAGCTACCATTCGATCGAGCAATTGCACTCCCGGGTATGTACCCCAAAGATACAAATGTAGGGACCCGAAGGGGTACGTGCACCCCAATGTTTAGAGCAGCAACGTCCACAATAGCCAAACTGTGGAAAGAGCCAAGATGTCCA
>NW_027408378.1:0-1330 GCF_003265705.2 Callorhinus ursinus | reverse complement strand
ACACTTGCATCATGAACAGGCCCAAATCAGTTTTAGGGTTTTTTTTTCTTCAGAGACCTGCTCAGCTCTGCACTCCTGCCACACGCCCATGGAGGCAGTCCTGCCTCCTGAGGACGCACAGGTTGCTGACTCCCACACCTCTTGCATCCATCACCCAGCAGCTTGGTGGGGTTTGTTTTGAATTTTTGCTAAGTTTTATTTTAATCTAAGGACTTTGATTCATACCAAATGTCATTGTAGGAACAATAGCAGAATCCAAAATCTGGGTGATCAATATTACTCAGGCAGCAAACTCGTCAATCACAGGATTGATTTTAAGCAGGTCCCAGTTGTGATGCATGGTCGGGACTTCGTTTTGGGTTTTTTTTTTCCTAACAATGTTCTTAAATATATAGTTTTTCAACAAACCTTTGATTTATATCAAATATAATTAAAAATTTGCAAATGAGTACATTGTATCAAAAAGTACAAAGATATATATTTCATGCACATACTCGTATATATGTATATATTTTACATGCACACATAACTTATTCAAACTAAGCCACTGCTTGACGGTCCAGATCCAGACAACTGGTTAATACATTTCAAATTTGGCAACTCACTATGAGATCTCAGTGGAAACATATGATAGCTGAGAAGAGACGTTACAGAAACAAAACCCAAAGTCAGGAAAACAAGACACAGTATCTCTTCCCCCACTCCCTGTAGTTTTCACCAATTCCAGTGTCTAGAAGCATCCAGACAGACTGGTGAGGCTGTGTGGGGCTAGAAAAGTGATTCTCCACCCAACATGGCCTGGGAAGCAGCTGTGGTTCTGCACAGAATGGATACATTCACAATAACATGGGCAGAGATGAAACATCAGTATCAAAATACACATCCTTCTGCTATGCAACAGGGACAGAGCTATCTCAGCAAAGTCTAAGATACCATTTCAGTTATTATTTCCTATTGCGGTAAAATTCTCTGTAATCTTAAAGTTTCAGAGTGTTGTGCCATCCAGTAAGGAGATTCTCTAAAATGGTTTGGTCAAAATCATGCTGAAACCCTAGAACAGGTGGTGGTCTTACGTGATTTATTTCTACTGAATGTGTGTCTTTTGTTTCATAGCCCCTATGGGTTAATGACATCCACTCACTGGGACACACCTCCACAAAGAGAAACGCACACACATGTCACAGGCCGTTTCTTTAAGGTGAGTCATGGGGCAACAGCCAATGGGAACACTCAAATGATCCAGCGAAGAGATAATCTGACATTTCCAAACACGGAGGATGCACCAAAATCTAATCATCTAAATATTCCTTTTGTTCATAAAACAAAGGGT
>NW_027408377.1:0-1330 GCF_003265705.2 Callorhinus ursinus | reverse complement strand
TGGTTCCATACAAATTTTAGGATTATTTGTTCCATTTCTTTGAAAAAAGTGGATGGTATTTTGATGGGGATTGCATTGAATGTGTAGATTGCTCTAGGTAGCATTGACATCTTCACAATGTTGGTTCTCCCAATCCATGAGCATGGAACGTTTTTCCATTTCTTTGTGTCTTCTTCAATTTCTTTCATGAGTATTTTATAGTTTTCTGAGTACAGATCCTTTGCCTCTTTGGTTAGATTTATTCCTAGGTATCTAATGGTTTTGGGTGCAATTGTAAATGGGATAGACTCCTTGATTTGTCTCTCTTCTGTCTTGTTGTTGGTGTATAGGAATGCCACTGATTTCTGTGCATTGATTTTATATCCTGCTACTTTACTGAATTCCTGTATGAGTTCTAGCAGTTTTGGGGTGGAGTCTTTTGGGTTTTCCACATACAGTATCATATCATCTGCAAAGAGTGAGAGTTTGACTTCCTCTTTGCCGATTTGGATGCCTTTGATTTCTTTTTGTTGTCTGATTGCTGTGGCTAGGACTTCTAATACTATGTTGAATAGCAGTGGTGAGAGTGGACATCCCTGCCGCGTTCCTGACCTTAGGGGAAAAGCTCTCAGCTTTTCCCCATTGAGAATGATATTCGCTGTAGGTTTTTCATAGATGGCTTTTATGATATTGAGGTATGTACCCTCTATCCCTATACTCTGAAGAGTTTTGATCAAGAAAGGATGTTGTACTTTGTCAAATGCTTTTTCTGCATCTATTGAGAGGATCATATGATTCTTGTTCTTTCTTTTGTTAATGTATTGTATCACGTTGATTGATTTGCGGATGTTGAACCAACCTTGCAGCCCAGGGATAAATCCCACTTGGTCATGGTGAATAATCCTTTTAATGTACTGTTGGATCCTATTGGCTAGTATTTTGGTGAGAATTTTTGCATCCATGTTCATCAAGGATATTGGTCTGTAATTCTCCTTTTTGATGGGGTCTTTGTCTGGTTTTGGGATCAAGGTAATGGTGGCCTCATAAAATGAGTTTGGAAGTTTTCCTTCCATTTCTATTTTTTGGAACAGTTTCAGGAGAATAGGTATTAATTCTTCTTTAAATGTCTGATAGAATTCCCCTGGGAAGCCATCTGGCCCTGGGCTTTTGTTTGTTGGGAGATTTTTGATGACTGCTTCAATTTCCTTAGTGGTTATAGGTCTGTTCAGGTTTCCTATTTCTTCCTGGTTCAATTTTGGTAGTTGATACATCTCTAGGAATGCACCCATTTCTTCCAGGTTATGTAATTTGCTGGCATAGAGTTGCTCATAATATGTTCTTATAATTGTTT
>NW_027408376.1:0-1330 GCF_003265705.2 Callorhinus ursinus | reverse complement strand
AACCATAAGATACCTAGGAATAAATCTAACCAAAGAGGTAAAGAATCTGTACTCAGAATACTATACAATACTTATGAAAGAAATTGAGAAAGGCACAAAGAAATGGGAAAATATTCCATGCTCATGGACTGGAAGAACAAATATTGTGAAGATGTCAATGCTACCTAGAGCAATTTACACATTTAATGCAATCCCCATCAAAATACCATCCACTTTTTTGCAAGAAATGGAACAAATATTCCTAAAATTTGTATGGAACCAGAAAAGACCCCAAGTAGCCAGAGGAATGTTGAAAAAGAAATGCAAAGCCGGTGGCATCACAATTCCAGACTTCAAGCTCTATTACAAAGCTGTAATCCTCAAGACAGTACAGTACTGGCACAAAGACAGACACATAGATCAATGGAACAAAATAGAGAGCCCAGAAATGGACCCTCAACTCTATGATCAACTAATCATCGACAAAGCAAGAAAGAATGTCCAATGGAAAAAAGACAGTCTCTTCAACAAATGGTGTTGGGAAAATTGGACAGCCACATGCAGAAGAATGAAACTGGACCATTTCCTACACCAAACACAAAAATAGACTCAAAATAGTTGAAAGGCCTAAATGTGAGACAGGAGTCCATCAAAATCCTTGATGGGAACACAGGTAGCAACCTCTTCAACCTCAGTTGCAGCAGCTTCTTCCTAGAAACATCGCCAAAGGCAAGGGGAGCAAGTGCAAAAATGAACTATTGGGACTTCATCAAGATAAAAAGCTTTTGCACAGCAAAAGAAACTGCGCAAAACCAAAAGACAACCGACAGAATGGGAGAAGATATTTGCAAATGACATATCAGATAAAGGGCTAGTATCCAAAATCTATAAAGAACTCATCAAACTCAACACCCAAAGAACAAATAATCCAATCAAGAAATGGGCAGAAGACATGAACAGACATTTTTCCAAAGAAGACATCTAAATGGACAACAGACACATGAAAAAGTGCTCAACATCACTCAGCATCAGGGAAATCCAAATCAAAACCTTAATGAGATACCACCTCACACCAGTCAGAATGGCTAAAATTAACAAGTCAGGAAATGACAGATGTTGGCAAGGATGCGGAGAAAGGGGAACCCTCCTACGCTGTTGGTGGGAATGCAAGCTGGTGCAGCCACTCTGGAAAACAGTATGGAGGTTCTTCAAAGAGTTGAAAACAGAGCTACCATACCACCCAGCAATTGCACTACTGGGTATTTACCCCAAAGATACAAATGTCGTGATCCAAAGAGGTACGCGCACCCCGATGTTTATAGCAGCAATGTCCACAATAGCCAAACTATGG
>NW_027408375.1:0-1331 GCF_003265705.2 Callorhinus ursinus | reverse complement strand
GGGTGGAGGCTGTTTGAGGCTCAGGCACGGCGTCCCCAGCTCACTCCGACGCCAGGACTATAGCCCGTGTCCTCTGGGCTGGAAGAGGAGCAGCTCCAGCCTGTGTCCAGCTCTGCTGCTCCAAGCCTGGCCAGAGGCCCAGCAGCTCCCACGTCACCCGGGAGCCATGAGAAATCCGACTCTGGTCCAGCCCTGGCCTTTGATTCAGAATCTGCATTTTCATAAGATCCCCAGCTGCTTCCAGAGCACACAGAGTCCTGAGTCCGAGGGGGCACTGACTGGGCTCTGGCTCTCCGCTGGGAGTCGCAGGCCCTGCCCTTGGTCTTTGGGGTCTGAGTGGAGGGGAGCCCACAGGGTCTCAGTGTTTTCTGGGTGCCCAGACTGCACTGTCTCATTTCACTCTCCAAATGCCGATGCTCTACAGCGAGCACCCCCGTCCAGTCCCCCTCCCGCTCATACAGCATTATACAGGCGAGGAACCCACAGCCCGCTGTTGCCCCAGGACACGCACACCAGCACGCCTGCAGCACCCAGCCTGGGCTCAAGTCCCTTCCTCTGGAGCCACAGCCCTCGGGCCCTGTCCCACGGCCCATCCAAACACCAGCCCCGGGCAGCAGGACACCCCGGTCACATCTGACTGGGAGATTCTTGGAAGACTTCCAGACAAGAGAAAATATTTTACTTTGTTCTGAGCCCCAAATGAAGAAGACAGTGAAAGACAAAGTAGTGAAGTTGGAGCCAGCGTTTTGTGCTGTTTTTTCCTGTTGCATATTATTCGTGAGGCATCTGATGCTCTTTAAAGGTCAAATATTACTGTTGTTCATTTCCTCATAGTTAGCTAATCAAGTATTGTGCATTGCTTAAGGTCACAAGTGTTAGTTACTGATGAAAAGGAAGGCCTGCTCTTGATTTTATAAGGGGAAGACATGATTTGAGCACACGCTTGTAGAAACAGTTTTGTATTCAGGGCAAGCATGTTATGCACAGATCTGATTTGGGGGAGATGATGTTATGTCGGATCCAGGATCCTGAGGCCAGTCTCTGACCACTGTGTGCGAGGACCACACTTGCTGTGCTTGTCGAGGTGGGACGGTGGCCGCAGCGGGGACCACCATTTCTGTGTCTCGACCGGGAAAGATACCGAGTTCTGCAACAGGATGACTGAGCCTGTTTTCCCTCTTGTGTGATGAGAACCATGAGCACCATGAGGACCATGAGCCTGCCCGTCAGCTCCGGGGTGAGGGGCAAGGTGTGCAGTGCCTGCATTCAGTACAGTAGTTGACGAAAAAATTAGACGGTATCAACTACTGGTAACTGAGAATCTACTTCAT
>NW_027408374.1:0-1331 GCF_003265705.2 Callorhinus ursinus | reverse complement strand
GGATACCCTGACGACCTCCAGCCCTGGAGACAAAGCCAGTGAGGGTGGGACGTGGTCTCCCAGCAGGCCAGAGCTCCAGGCTCCCACGGTGCTCACTCTCCTGCAGGCTCACTGTGCCACATCCTCCCTCAGGCTCCCTGGACCCAAGTCCTCCTCTGCTTGCTGACCATCCTTGGCCCAGGCTCCACACACTGGGACTGGAAACAGGTCGTCTGAAACTACTGGAATCTTCCTTCTGTGCCCATGATGTGGGCACAGTCCAGCCTCACAGACAGCTCAGATGAGACCCAGTGCAGGAAGATGCAGGCTGCTGCAAGGGAGATGCTCGGTGACCCCAGAAGGATTGCACAGGATTTGCACAATGCACCTGGCTCACAGGACCTTCAGGGAATGCGGGCCCCAGGCCACGGGGCACAGGGAGTCCTGGCAGGGGAGTCCTGGTGGGGGTGGCCCTGTCGAGGAGGCCATAGAAGGGACCCAGAAGAGGCAGGAGACAAGCAAGACTAGGCAGAGCTTCACAAGGAGTTTGATGGAAGGATCTGAGGATCACAGAGAACCTTGGGAAAACTCGGAAGCCCTGGAGATGTTGGCTGAAATGCTTTCATTTGGTCAGAAGTGTTGGGTCACAACACCCCAGTCGACACTGTATAATTTACTTTGTTGGTTCTAGGAATCAGTGCATATGTGCCACTAAAACTCACATTGCAGGAAGTCTAGGGTATACTTACTCTTCATCACTTTTCAGGACTAGATTTTTCTAGAGGAAGTGCTAAGCATGGGTCTCTCCATTCTTTTCTTTGTGCAACTGGCCTCTGTTTTCAGGAGCAGATTCTTGGTGCTCATCACCACTCCTAGCCCGGAGGACTGACCGTTGTCACCTCCCACAGTGGATATGACCATGTGGTTTGTGGTAGCTCACTGATGAACTCCAGTGCTCAGAACACAGCAGGGACACCAGATCCTCTGCTGAATGAGGGAGGAAGGGGGGAAGGAGGGAGGGAGTGAGAGGGAGGGAGGGAGGGAAACCAGAGAAGTTGGGTCCACCCATCAGGAGCCCTCATTTGGGGTGAGGTCCGAGGGCAACACAGCCCGGGCCCTGGATGGTGGCTCAGGTCCTCCCAGGGCTGACCTTCCTTCTCCTTGGCCCTCTGTCATCCTGGATCCTCTCCACCTCCTCCTCCTCCAATTCTGAATATTCCCAAGAACAGGGTGGCAGGAGGGGTCTCAGGAGGGGCTTCCTAGATCCTGTGCACCGAATAAAAATGTTACAGTGCCTACAGGACACTATCTTCTTTCATGTGCACTGGGACTGTGGATCCCATCCATCTCCT
>NW_027408373.1:0-1331 GCF_003265705.2 Callorhinus ursinus | reverse complement strand
TTTTGATGTAGACTTTTACAATATGGATGGATCTAGAGGGTATAAAGGTAAGTGAAATAAGTCAGTCAGAGAAAGGCAAATACCATATAATTTCATTCAGATGTGGAATTTAAGAAACAAAACAATGGGAAAAAAAAGACAAACAACAAAACAGATTCTTCTGTATAGAGAACAAAGTGGTGGTTGCCAGAGGGGAGGTAGATGAGGGGATGGGTTATTAGGTGATGGGGATTAAGACTACAGACAAAGGACTGATATCCAAGAACTATAAAGAACTTCTCAAACTCGACAAACAAAAAAAACAAATAATCAAGGCAATAAATGGGCAGAAAACATGAAAAGACAATTCTCCAAAGAAGACATACAAATGACTAACAGACACAAGAAAAATGTTCATCGTCATTAGCTGTCAGGGACATTCAAATCAAAACCACATTGAGATAGCACCTTACACCAGTTAGAATGGCAAAAAAGGACAGGGCAAGAAACAACAAATGTTGGAGAGGTTGTGGAGAAAGGGGAACTCTCTTACACTGTTGGTGGCAATGCAAGTTGGTACAGCCACTTTGGAAAACAGTGTGGAGGTTCCTCAAAAAACTAAAAATAGAGCTACCATATGACCCAGCAAATGCACTCCTGGGTATTTACCCCAAAGACACAGATGTAGTGAAAAGAAGGGCCACATGCACCCCAATGTTCATAGCAGCAATGGCCACAATAGCCAAACTGTGGAAAGAGCCGAGATGCCCTTCAACAGATGAATGGATAAAGAAGACGTGGTCCATATATACAATGGAATATTACTTAACCATCAGAAAGGATGAGTACCCAACTTTTGCATCAACATGGATGGGACTGGAGGAGATTATGCTAAGTGAAATAAGGCAAGCAGAGAAACTCAATTATCATATGGTTTCACTTATTTGTGGAACATAAAGAATAACATGGAGAACATTAGGAGAAGGAAGGGAAAAATGAAGGGGGGGAAATCAGAAGGGGAGATGAACCATGAGAGACTATGGACTCCAAGAAACAGACTGAGGGTTTTAGAGGGGAAGGGGGCGGGGGGATGGGTTAGCCTGGTGATGGGTATTAAGGAGGGCATGTATTGCATGGAGCACTGGGTGTTATACACAACCAATGAATTATGGAACACTACATCAAAAACTAATAATGTACTGTATGGTGACATAACATAATTTTTAAAAAGCACATGCTGTGAAAAAACAAAGAAATTGAAAAGATGATTGTTTTATAATTACAGATACATGATAGACAATAGATGTAACAGATAAATTGATACATGATAGGGGCCGGAACAAGATGGCGGA
>NW_027408372.1:866-1331 GCF_003265705.2 Callorhinus ursinus | reverse complement strand
CTACACACATGTATCTGGACATAGACCACTTCTGACCCAAGAACTCATAACCCTTTGGGCAAAAGTTGGCTCCAAACTTTGGCCATTTAAAGTTGGTTTGCAAGAAGAACATTCACATTCCATTGGCCAAATTCTCATATAGCCATGGACATTCAAATAAAAAGGAAATGTGGTCCATTGGGAGGGCCATGGCCAGGAACGTAAGGTGAAAATATGGGGACAAATAACACAATTTACTTTACTTTCCTAGCTTATTCTCCGCTCAAGGGAATGATCTTCCATATTCTGTTTCCAGTGCCCAGCACCATGCCTGGCAATAAAAATAAACACAAGAAGCTTGAAGAAATGAGTATGCACAGTTTTTTTCTAAGCATGGTTATGGTTCTAATTCTTTTCATTTTCAATCCAGAAGGATTTAGCTTTGAATCTAAGCACACTCATTTATAGCTCAGGATTTTTGGCAAT
>NW_027408372.1:0-766 GCF_003265705.2 Callorhinus ursinus | reverse complement strand
CAGTTTTTTTCTAAGCATGGTTATAGTTCTAATTCTTTTCATTTTCGATCCAGAAGGATTTAGCTTTGAATCTAAGTACACTCATTTATAGCTCAGGATTTTTGGCAATAATATAAATAACCACAAATTTAAGAGAATTTCTTAAATATTTCTTGAATGTTTACTCTGTACTAGAAACACTGCTAAGGGTCTTAGGTTTGTGCTGACATTTTGATCTTCAAAAACATTAGTGAGGTAGGCATTGCTCTCTCCATGCTGTAGATGAAGTAACTGAATCAGAGAGGTTCAGGAATGACTCAATGTCACACAGCTAGGAGGAGGTGGAGCTATGATGTGAACCCAGGCCCCCTAGGTTCTATAGCCTCCTTTCATGCACCATGTTGTAGTGCTGCTACATGCTAAGGTAAACCCAAATGATGTCATTTTCCTCATCTGTAAAACAAGAATAAACAAGAACATGGCCACTCTGTAAAATTGTTACCACGTTCACAGAAAAGTCCTATATCAATAGCCTGACCTACTGAAGCTTGCACTCTGGCAACTCAGCAACTATTATGTCCTTCTATCTTTTCCATTTTATGTCTGACTCCTGCTGCCAGGTTGATGGAAAGTTTCCTCAAGTCGTGATGCTCAAAATCCACAGTTATAAGTTTGTTAAACCTACACTACTCAACCACTAAGACTCTGCTAGGCCCTCCACTGATTTTCTCCAAAATCCAACCATTAGCAGTGGATTCCTAAAACCCTTGGGAAGACTGGTCCCAAT
>NW_027408371.1:0-1331 GCF_003265705.2 Callorhinus ursinus | reverse complement strand
AAGAAGGAACACCTCTCATCTAGGCAAGAGCCACTTCCTGTTGATCCAGGCATTCAGAACTTGCAACGCGAGATAAGGGATAGAGAACATTTTCTCTTACTGGCCCAGGCCTGCCTGGCTGTCCTTAACCTCATTGCAGTTCCCAAATGACCCTGGCCTGCAAGGGGCTGACAGGCCTATACCATCTCAGTATTTGGATGGGGATTGCATGGAATGTGTAGATTGCTCTAGGTAGCATTGACATCTTCACAATGTTGGTTCTTCCAATCCATGAGCATGGAACCTTTTTCCATTTCACTGTGTCTTCTTCAATTTCTTTCCTGAGTATTTTATTGTTTTCTGAGTACAGATCCTTTGTCTCTTTGGTTCAATTTATTCCTAGGTATCTTATGGTTTGGGGTGCAGTTGTGAATGGGATCGACTCCTTGATTTGTCTCTCTTCTGTCTTGTTGTTGGTGTATAGGAATGCCACTGATTTCTGTGCCTTGATTTTATAGCCTTCTATTTGACTGAATTCCTGTAGGAGTTCTAGCAGTTTTGGGGTGGAGTCTTTTGGGTTTTCCACATAAAGTATCATATCATCTGCAAAGAGTGAGAATTTGACTTCCTCTTTGCCGATTTGGATGCCGTTGATTTCTTTTTGTTTTCTGATTGCTGTGGCTAGGACTTCTAATACTATGTTGAATAGCAGTGGTGAGAGTCAACATCCCGGCCACGTTCCTGACTGTAGGGGAAAAGCTCTCGGCTTTTCCCCATTGAGAATGATCTTCACGGTAGGTTTTTCGTCGATGGCTTTTATGATATTGAGGTGTGTACCCTCTACCCTATCCTCGGAAGAGTTTGTATCAAGAAAGGATGCTGTACTTTGTCAAATGCTTTTTCTGCATCTATTGAGAGGACCCTAGGATTCTTGTTCTTTCTTTTGTTAATGTATTGTATCACGTTGATTGATTTGCGGATGTTGAACCAGCCTTGCAGCCCAGGGAAAAGTCCCACTTGGTCGTGGTGAATAATCCTTTTAATGTACTGTTGGATCCTGTTGGCTAGTATTTTGGTGAGCATTTTTGCATCCATGTTTCAAGGATATTGGTCTGTAATTCTCCTTTTTGATGGCGTCTTTGTCTGGTTTGGGGAGCAAGGTAATGGTGGCCTCATAAAATGAGTTTGGAAGTTTTCCTTCCATTTCTATTTTTTGGAACAGTTTCCGGAGAATAGGTAGTAATTCTTCTTTAAATGTCTGATAGAAATCCCCTGGGAATCCATCTGGCCCTGGGCTTTTGTTTCTTGGGAGATTTTTGAGGACTGCTTCAAATTCCTTAGTGGTTATAGGT
>NW_027408370.1:0-1331 GCF_003265705.2 Callorhinus ursinus | reverse complement strand
GAACCATGGGCCTTCTCTGAAGTGACTTGGCTGAAAAAGGCCAGATAATTACTGCGGCTCAAGGGTCTTATCGGGGAGTAAATGCTTAAATACAGGCACCTGTAGTGGTCACGTACTTCACGAACTCCTTGCCTTACCCATGGTGTTTTAATTAAACTCACAGTAAAAGCAGAGAGCTTGGCTCACGGCCTTTCTCCACTAGAGCGTCTGGCCCCCAGGCCTCTCCTTTCTCCTAAGGAGTTGGAGTAAGCCTCTCATTTGCCATCTCAGGTTTTGCTGACCAAACCTGATAGCTACAACACCACGAATTCCCACCAACAGTGTACGAGGGTTCCCCTCTCTCCAGATCCCCTCCAATATCTGTGGTTTCCTGACTTGTTAATTTTAGCCGTTCTGACTGGTGTGAGGTGGTATCTCATTGTGGTTTTGATGTGTATATCCCTGATGTTAAGTGATGTGGAGCATTTATTCATATGTCTGTTGGCCATTTGGATGCCTTCTTTGGATAAATGTCTGTTCATGTCTTCTGCCCATTTCTTGACTGGAGTCTTTGTTTTTTGGGTGTTGAGTTTGAGAAGTTCTTTATAGACCTTTGATATCAGTCTTTTGTCTGTAGTGTCATTTGCAAATATCTTCTCCCATTCCGTGGATTGCCTCTTTGTTTTGTTCACTGTTTCCTTTGTTGTGCAAAAGGTTTTTATCTTGACACAGACAATAGTTCACTTTTGCTTTTGTTTCCCTTGCCTTTGGAAATGTGTCTTGAAAGAAGTTGCTGTGTGTCTCCTCCAGGATTTCAAAAGATTCCTGTCTCACATTGAGATCTTTCATCCACTTTGAGTTTATCTTTGTGTATGATGTAAGAGAATGGTCCTGTTTCATTCCTCTAAATGTTGCTGTCCAATTTTCCCAACACCATTTAGCGAAGAGACTGTCTTTTTCCATTGCATATTCTTTACTGTTTTGTCAAAGTTTACTTGCCCATAGAGTTGTTTTGTCTGTCTATTTTTGTGCCAATACTATACTGTCTTGACCACAGCTTTGTAATATAGCTTGAAGGCAGACATTGTGATGCCATCAGCTTTGGTTTTGTTTTTCAACATTCCTCTGGGTATTTGGGGTCTTTTCTGATTCCATACAAATTTTAGCTTTGTTTGTTCCAGCTCTGTGAAAAATGCTAATAGTATTTTGATAAGGATTGCATTAAATGTGTAGATTGCTCGGGGTAGCATAGACATTCTCACAATATTTATTCTTCAATCCACGAGCATGGAATGTTTTTCCATCTCTTTTTGTCTTCCTCAATTTCTTTCATAAGTTTTCTGTAGTATCTA
>NW_027408369.1:0-1331 GCF_003265705.2 Callorhinus ursinus | reverse complement strand
GAACCAGAACTGCAGCCCCTCATATTTGGGCTTTTCCTCTCCATGTACCTGATCACTGTGTTTGGAAACCTCCTCATCACCTTGGCCGTCAGCTCAGACTCCCACCTCCACACCCCTATGTACTTCTTCCTCGCCAACCTGTCCTCTGTAGACATTTGTTTCACCTCCACTTTAACATTTTAACAATGTTTGTGATCCAAGATTGGGGAAAACATTACGAATGTATGAAAATGGACAAGGGGGAGGCTGTCTGTATATCAGACAGAGCAGAAGCTTAATATAACAAATTACTTAAATGTATGGGGAAGTTGAATTCAAACAAATGGAAATTCCAGAAAACATATAGAAGGAGCAAGTTCTACTTCCACAGTGTGATCTAAGAATGGCAGATCCTGGCTCTCAGGTTATGAGCCCTGCAGTCATAGACCCTTCTTCAGCCCCAGAACGATGGGCCCTTCCGTCACTGGAATCCCAACAATTCTTTTCAGAGCCCTCTTTATGTCTCTGTTCCTCAGGCTGTAGATGAAGGGGTTCAGCATGGGCGTCACCACCGTGTACATCACCGAGGCTACTGCACCTGAGTGGGAGCTCTGGGGAGCAGCAGAGCTTAGGTACACTCCTAGGATTGTACAGTAAAATAAGGAGACAACCGAGAGGTGAGATGCACAGGTGGAAAATGCTTTATACTTGCCCTGAGCTGATGAGATCCCAACTATGGATGAAACTATCTTAGAATAAGAGTAAATAATACCAGCAAGGGGACTACCACCCAGCAGGACAGTTGCAAAATACATCACTATATCATTAAGAATGGTGTCGGAACAGGCAAATCGGACCACCTGATTAATTTCATAGAAAAAGTGGGAAATTTCCACCTGTCTATAGAAGGACAGCCACAATACCATCAAGCTTTCTAACAAGGAATGCAGGGCACTCATCATCCAGGACACCAGAACCAACAGTCCACAGAAACATGGGTTCATGATAACTGTGTGGTGCAAGGGGTGACAGATGGCCACAAAGCGGTCATAGGCCATTACAGCCAGGAGAAAATCATCCATTCCAGCAAAGAGTAGGAAAAAGTATATCTCAGTGATACAGTCATCATAAGTTATGACTTTACTCTGAGTCTGGATGTTCTGAAGCATCTTGGGGTTGGTGGTGGAGGTGAAACAAATGTCTACAGAGGACAGGTTGGCGAGGAAGAAGTACATAGGGGTGTGGAGGTGGGAGTCTGAGCTGATGGCCAAGGTGATGAGGAGGTTTCCAAACACAGTGATCAGATACATGGAGAGGAAAAGCCCAAATATGAGGGGCTGCAGTTCTGGTTC
>NW_027408368.1:294-1332 GCF_003265705.2 Callorhinus ursinus | reverse complement strand
ACGAGTCTCAGAGACAAAGAGAAAATCCTGAAAGCAGCTCGGGAGAAGAGATATGTAACCTACAATGGTAGAAACATTAGATTGGCAACAGACCTATCCACAGAGACCTGGCAGGCCAGAAAGGACTGGCAAGATATCTTCAGAGCACTAAACGAGAAAAATATGCAGCCAAGAATACTATATCCAGCTAGGCTGTCATTGAAAATAGAAGGAAAGATAAAAAGCTTCCAGAACAAACAAAAACTAAAGGAATTTGCAAACACGAAACCAGCCCTCCAAGAAATATTGAAAGGGGTCCTCTAAGCAAAGAGAGAGCCTAAAAGCAGCAAAGATCAGAAAGGAACACAGACAACATACAGTAACAGTCACCTTACAGGCAATACAATGGCACTAAATTCATACCTTTCAATAGTTACCCTGAATGTAAATGGGCTCAATGCCCCAATCAAAAGACACAGGCTATCAGATTGGATTAAAAAACAAGACCCATCCATATGCTGTCTGCAAGAGACTCATTTTAGACCCAAAGACACCCCCACATTGAAAGTGAGGGGGTGGAAAACCATTTACCATGCTAATGGACACCAAAAGAAAGCTGGGGTGGCAATCCTTCTATCAGACAAACTAGATTTTAAAACAAAGACTGTAATAAGAGATGAGGAAGGACACTATATCCTACTTAAAGGGTCTATCCAACAAGAAGATCTAACAATTGTAAATATCTATGCCCCGAACATGGGAGCAGCCAATTATATAAGGCAATTAATAACAAAAGCAAAGAAACACATGGACAACAATACAATAATAGTGGGGGACTTTAACACCCCCTGACTGAAATGGACAGATCATCTAAGCAAAAGATCAACAAGGAAATAAAGACTTTAAATGACACACTGGACCAAATGGACTTCACAGACATATTCAGAACATTC
Source organism: Callorhinus ursinus (assembly GCF_003265705.2). Taxonomy (NCBI): domain Eukaryota; kingdom Metazoa; phylum Chordata; class Mammalia; order Carnivora; family Otariidae; genus Callorhinus; species Callorhinus ursinus. The sequence goes on along the minus strand of NW_027408368.1, from coordinate 400 downwards.
CATCCCAAAGCAACGGAATACACATTCTTCTCTAGTGCCCATGGAACATTCTCCAGAATTGATCACATCCTAGGTCACAAATCAGGTCTCAACCGGTACCAAAAGA
>NW_027408368.1:0-194 GCF_003265705.2 Callorhinus ursinus | reverse complement strand
GAACTCAATCACAAGAGGAAAGTTGGAAAGAACTCAAATACATGGAGGCTAAAGAGCATCCTACTAAAGAATGAATGGGTCAACCAGGAAATTAAAGAAGAATTAAAAAAATTCATGGAAACCAATGAAAATGAAAACACAACTGTCCAAAATCTTTGGGATACAGCAAAGGCAGTCCTGAGAGGAAAGTATAT
>NW_027408367.1:349-1332 GCF_003265705.2 Callorhinus ursinus | reverse complement strand
GTAGAAACAAAGGGAAAGGGGAGACCGCTCAAAGGAGAATGACAAGATCCCTAATTACAACCAGGCCAATTTCAAACTTATACTTCAGTTGGGTATGATGGAGCTTTACTGCTTTGAACAAAAAATTTCTATTTTTAAAAATATCACTCTCAGATAGACATTCTTAGTCTCTTCACTCTACCATTGGACATAGGAGGCAGGGAGTTTTTTTGCTTTGTATTATTATGCAACACTGGAAGGCTTGCTAGGCATGGTGTATTGTGCAGGCCTTTTGGGGCTGATGATGTTACTGGGGCACATTTTTGAACCTTGTGAGTGGTAGTATGCAACCCGATGATAACACAAGTCCATGCCAAGATAGGGCTGCTGACAGTGCAGTCACCTCTGTAGCCAAGGTCAGCTCCCCAGTGTGTCACACAAGGGAGAATTTCACTAAGCTTTCCTTGCTCATAATCTTGGGGATGCAAGTGAAAACAACAGTTAGGAGCAATTTTCACCCATCAGATTAGCAAAAATGAGAAAGATTAAATAGCCAGTAGGATATCAGTGATATCTTCACTTTGGAGAACAATTTAGCAGTTTCCAAAAAAACTAAAAGTGCATATTCATTTCATTTCCAAATCTATACCCCAAAGAGGAAACTCATCTAACTGCATAAGCAGAGCTGCACAAAGCTGCTTCTCATTCAGCATTGTTTGTGAGAGTAAAACATTTGAAACAACCTAAATGAAAAAAATATAATGAAATACCCTAACAGAATAAATATAATGGGGTTTGTTCATACAATGGAACATAATCCAGAGGTAAAACGATAAATGAATGCAACCTCTCTACATAAACATGGATAGATCTCACAAGCATAATATTAAGTGGAAATACTGCAGAACAATATGATTTTATGATGCAACTTATTTAAATGTGGAGAGCAACACAAAAATAAAAATATGCATTATCTATGAATACATAAATGTATACCCAATATT
>NW_027408367.1:0-249 GCF_003265705.2 Callorhinus ursinus | reverse complement strand
ATATTATAAATACATAATAAATATAAATATTGAATATATAAAATAAATATATTATATATAAAACATATATCAATATAAAATATATTATATAGCAATATAAAATATATTACACATTTATATAAAAATAATATATATATACATATATCTATGTATATATCCAAGTATCACAATGGATTGGAAGATTGAATAGCAAGTATCACAAGTCTGATTTCCAGTTTGTACTTTATTGCTTCCCCATGAATCGCTAGG
>NW_027408366.1:349-1332 GCF_003265705.2 Callorhinus ursinus | reverse complement strand
GTAGAAACAAAGGGAAAGGGGAGACCGCTCAAAGGAGAATGACAAGATCCCTAATTACAACCAGGCCAATTTCAAACTTATACTTCAGTTGGGTATGATGGAGCTTTACTGCTTTGAACAAAAAATTTCTATTTTTAAAAATATCACTCTCAGATAGACATTCTTAGTCTCTTCACTCTACCATTGGACATAGGAGGCAGGGAGTTTTTTTGCTTTGTATTATTATGCAACACTGGAAGGCTTGCTAGGCATGGTGTATTGTGCAGGCCTTTTGGGGCTGATGATGTTACTGGGGCACATTTTTGAACCTTGTGAGTGGTAGTATGCAACCCGATGATAACACAAGTCCATGCCAAGATAGGGCTGCTGACAGTGCAGTCACCTCTGTAGCCAAGGTCAGCTCCCCAGTGTGTCACACAAGGGAGAATTTCACTAAGCTTTCCTTGCTCATAATCTTGGGGATGCAAGTGAAAACAACAGTTAGGAGCAATTTTCACCCATCAGATTAGCAAAAATGAGAAAGATTAAATAGCCAGTAGGATATCAGTGATATCTTCACTTTGGAGAACAATTTAGCAGTTTCCAAAAAAACTAAAAGTGCATATTCATTTCATTTCCAAATCTATACCCCAAAGAGGAAACTCATCTAACTGCATAAGCAGAGCTGCACAAAGCTGCTTCTCATTCAGCATTGTTTGTGAGAGTAAAACATTTGAAACAACCTAAATGAAAAAAATATAATGAAATACCCTAACAGAATAAATATAATGGGGTTTGTTCATACAATGGAACATAATCCAGAGGTAAAACGATAAATGAATGCAACCTCTCTACATAAACATGGATAGATCTCACAAGCATAATATTAAGTGGAAATACTGCAGAACAATATGATTTTATGATGCAACTTATTTAAATGTGGAGAGCAACACAAAAATAAAAATATGCATTATCTATGAATACATAAATGTATACCCAATATT
>NW_027408366.1:0-249 GCF_003265705.2 Callorhinus ursinus | reverse complement strand
ATATTATAAATACATAATAAATATAAATATTGAATATATAAAATAAATATATTATATATAAAACATATATCAATATAAAATATATTATATAGCAATATAAAATATATTACACATTTATATAAAAATAATATATATATACATATATCTATGTATATATCCAAGTATCACAATGGATTGGAAGATTGAATAGCAAGTATCACAAGTCTGATTTCCAGTTTGTACTTTATTGCTTCCCCATGAATCGCTAGG
>NW_027408365.1:0-1332 GCF_003265705.2 Callorhinus ursinus | reverse complement strand
AGCTTTGTAATAGAGCTGGAAGTCCGGAATTGTGATGCCGCCAGCTTTGCTTTTCTTTTTCAAGATTCCTCTGGCTATTCGGGGTCTCTTCTGGTTCCATACAAATTTTAGGATTATTTGTTCCATTTCTTTGAAAAAAGTGGATGGTATTTTGATGGGGATTGCATTGAATGTGTAGATGGCTCTAGGTAGCATTGACATCTTCACAAAGTTTGTTCTTCCAATCCATGAGCATGGAACGTTTTTCCATTTTTTTGTGTCTTCTTCAATTTCTTTCATAAGTATTTTATAGTTTTCTGAGTACAGATCCTTTGCCTCTTTGGTTAAATTTATTCCTAGGTATCTTATGGTTTTGGGTGCAATTGTAAATGGGATCGACTCCTTGATTTGTCTCTCTTCTGTCTTGTTGTTGGTGCATAGGAATGCCACTGATTTCTGTGCATTGATTTTATATCCTGCCACAGTACTGAATTCCTGTATGAGTTCTAGCAGTTTTGAGGTGGAGTCTTTTTGGTTTTCCACATACAGTATCATATCAACTGCAGACAGTGAGAGTTTGACTTCTTCTTTGCCAATTTGGATGCCTTTGATTTCTTTTTGTTGTCTGATTGCTGTGGCTAGGACTTCTAATACTATGTTGAAGAGCAGTGGTGATAGTGGACATCCCTGCCGTGTTCCTGACCTTAGGGGAAAAGCTCTCAGCTTTTCCCCATTGAGAATGATATTCGCTGTAGGTTTCTCATAGATGGCTTTTATGATATTGAGGTATGTACCCTCTATCCCTATACTCTGAAGAGTTTGATCAAGAAAGGATGATGTACTTTGACAAATGCTTCTTCTGCATCTATTGAGAGGATCATATGACTCTTGTTCTTTCTTTTGTTAATGTATTGTATCACGTTGAATGATTTGCGGATGTTGAACCAACCTTGCAGCCCAGAGATAAATCCCACTTGGTCGTGGTGAATAATCCTTTTAATGTACTGTTGGAGCCTATTGGCTAGTATTTTGGTGAGAATTTTTGCATCCATGTTCATCAAGGATATTGGTCTGTAATTCTCCTTTTTGATGGGGTCTTTGTCTGGTTTTGCGGTCAAGGTAATGCTGGCCTCATAAAATGAGTTTGGAAGTTTCCTTCCATTTCTATTTTTTGGAACAGTTTCAGGAGAATAGGTATTAATTCTTCTTTAAATATTTGATAGAATTCCCCTGGGAAGCCATCTGGACCTGGGCTTTTGTTTCTTGGGAGATTTTTGATGACTGCTTTAATTTCCTTAGTGGTTATAGGTCTGTTCAGGTTTTCTATTCCTTCCTGGTTCAGTTTTGGTAGTT
>NW_027408364.1:0-1333 GCF_003265705.2 Callorhinus ursinus | reverse complement strand
TTTTCTTTTTTCTCTTTCTTTTTTCTTTCTTTCCCTTTCTTTTCCCCTGGTTTCAGGTCTTTTCTGATTTGTATACAGTATATTTGCTGGGGACGTTGTAAACCTGTTAGCATTTCGTTCTCTCATTCATCTATTCTCCTCTGGACAAAATGACAAGACGAAAGAAATCACCTCAGCAAAAAGAACAAGAGGTACTACCATCAGCCAGGGACCTACTCAATACAGACATTAGTATGATGTCGGACCTAGAGTTCAGAATCATGACTTTAAAGATACTAGCTGGGCTTGAAAAAAGCGTGGAAGTTATTAGAGAAACCCTTTCTGGAGAAATAAAAGAACTAAAATCTAACCAAATCGAAATCAAAAAGGCTATTGATGAGGTGCAATCAAAAATGGGGGCACTAACTGCTAGGATAAATGAGGCAGAAGAGAGAATCAGCGATATAGAAGACCAAATGATGGAAAATAAAGAGGCTGAGAAAAAGAGAGAGAAACAACTACAGGATCACGAGGGCAGAATTCGAGAGATAAGTGATACGATAAGACGAAACAACATTAGAATAATTGGGATCCCAGAAGAAGAAGAAGAGAGAGAGAGGGGGGCAGAAGGTATATTGGAGCAAATTATAGCAGAAAACTTCCCTAATGTGAGGAAGGAAACAGGCATTAAAATCCAGGAGGCACAGAGAACCCCTCTCAAAATCAATAAAAATAGGTCAACACCCCGACATCTAATAGTAAAACTTACGAGTCTCAGAGACAAAGAGAATATCCTGAAAGCAGCTCGGGAGAAGAGATATGTAACCTACAATGGTAGAAACATTAGATTGGCAACAGACCTATCCACAGAGACGTGGCAGGCCAGAAAGGACTGGCAAGATATCTTCAGAGCACTAAACGAGAAAAATATGCAGCCAAGAATACTATATCCAGCTAGGCTATCACTGAAAATAGAAGGAGAGATAAAAAGCTTCCAGAACAAACAAAAACTAAAGGAATTTGCAAACACGAAACCAGCCCTCCAAGAAATATTGAGAGGGGTCCTCTAAGCAAAGAGAGAACCTAAAAGCAGCAAAGAGCAGAAACGAACACAGACAACAGACAGTTAACAGTCACCTTACAGGTAATACAATGGCACTAAATTCATACCTTTCAATAGTTACCCTGAATGTAAATGGGCTCAATGCCCCAATCAAAAGACACAGGCTATCAGATTGGATTAAAAAACAAGACCCATCAATATGCTGTCTGCAAGAGACTCATTTTAGACGCAAAGACACCCCCAGATTGAAAGTGAGGGGGTGGAAAACCATTTACCATGCTAATGGACACC
>NW_027408363.1:0-1333 GCF_003265705.2 Callorhinus ursinus | reverse complement strand
GTTGTAAATATCTATGCCCCTAACATGGGAGCAGCCAATTATATAAGACAATTAATAACAAAAGCAAAGAAACACATTGACAACAATACAATAATAGTGGGGGACTTTAACACCCCCCCTGACTGAAATGAACAGATCCTCTAAGCAAAAGATCAACAAGGAAATAAAGACTTAAATGACACACTGGACCAAATGGACTTCACAGACATATTCAGAATATTCCATCCCAAAGCAATGGAATACACATTCTTCTCTAGTGCCCATGGAACATTCTCCAGAACAGATCACATCCTAGGTCACAAATCAGGTCTCAACTGGTACCAAAAGATTGGGATCATTCCCTGCATATATTCAGACCACAGTGCTTTGAAACTAGAACTAAATCACAAGAGGAAAGTCAGAAAGAACTCAAACACATGGAGGCTAAAGAGCATCCTACTAAAGAATGAATGGGTCAACCAGGAAATTAAAGAAGAATTAAAAAAATTCATGGAAACCAATGAAAATGAAAACACAACTGTCCAAAATCTTTGGGATGCAGCAAAGGCAGTCCTAAGAGGAAAGTATTTGCAATAAAAGCCTTTCTCAAGAAACAAGAACGGTCTCAAATACACAACCTAACCCTACACCTAAAGTAGCTAGAGAAAAAACAGAAAATAAAGCTTAAACCCAGCAGGAGAAGAGAAATAATAAAGATCAGAGCAGAAATCAAAGAACTAGAAACCAAAAGAACAGTAGAACAGATCAATGAAACTAGGAGCTGGTTCTTTGAGAGAATTAACAAGATTGATAAGCCCCTGGCCAGACTTATCAAAAAGAAAAGAGAAAGGACCCAAATCAACAAAATCATGAATGAAAGGGGAGAGATCACAACCAACACCAAAGAAATACAAACAATTATAAGAACATATTATGAGCAACTTTATGCCAGCAAATTAGATAATCTGGAAGAAATTGATGCATTCCTAGAGATGTATCAACTACCAAAACTGAACCAGGAAGAAATAGAAAACCTGAACAGACCCATAACCACTAAGGAAATTGAAGCAGTCATCAAAAATCTCCCAAACAAAAGCCCAGGGCCAGATGGCTTCCCAGGGGAATTCTACCAAACATTTAAAGAAGAATTAATACCTAGTCTTCTGAAACTGTTCCAAAAAATAGAAATGGAAGGAAAACTTCCAAACTCATTTTATGAGGCCACCATTACCCTGATCCCAAAACCAGACAAAGACCCCATCAAAAAGGAGAATTACAGACCAATATCCTTGATGAACACGGATGCAAAAATTCTCACCAAAATACTAGCCAATAGGATCCAACAGTACATTAA
>NW_027408362.1:0-1333 GCF_003265705.2 Callorhinus ursinus | reverse complement strand
TTAGAAGTCCTAGCCACAGCAATCAGACAACAAAAAGAAATCAAAGGCATCCAAATTGGCAAAGAGGAAGTCAAATTCTCACTCTTTGCAGATGATATGATACTGTATGTGGAAAACCCGAAAGACTCCACCCCAAAACTGCTAGAACTCATACAGGAATTCAGTCAAGTAGCAGGATATAAAATCAATGCACAGAAATCAGTGGCATTCCTATACACCAACAAGAGAGAAGAGAGACAAATCAAGGAGTCGATCCCATTTACAATTGCACCCAAAACCATAAGATACCTAGGAATAAATCTAACCAAAGAGGCAAAGGATCTGTACTCAGAAAACTATAAAATACTCATGAAAGAAATTGAAGAAGACACAAAGAAATGGAAAAACGTTCCATGCTCATGGATTGGAAGAACCAACATTGTGAAGATGTCAATGCTACCTAGAGCAATCTACACATTCAATGCAATCCCCATCAAAATACCAACCACTTTTTTCAAAGAAATGGAACAAATAATCCTAAAATTTGTATGGAACCGGAAGAGACCCCGAATAGCCAGAGGAATCTTGAAAAAGAAAAGCAAAGCTGGCGGCATCACAATTCCGGACTTCCAGCTCTATTACAAAGCTGTCATCATCAAGACAGTATGGTACTGGCACAAAAACAGACACATCGATCAATGGAACAGAATCGAGACCCCAGAAATGGACCCTCAACTCTATGGTCAACTAACCTTTGACAAAGCAGGAAAGAATGTCCAATGGCAAAAAGACAGTCTCTTCAACAAATGGTGTTGGGAAAATTGGACAGCCACATGCAGGAGAATGAAACTGGACCATTTCCTTACACCACACACACAAAAATAGACTCAAAATGGTTGAAAGACCTAAACGTGAGACAGGAGTCCATCAAAATCCTAAAGGAGAACACAGGCAGCAACCTCTTCGACCTCAGCTGCGTCAACTTCTTCCTAGAAACATCGCCAAAGGCAAGGGAAGCAAGGGCAAAAATGAACTATTGGGATTTCATCAAGATAAAAAGCTTTTGCACAGCAAAAGAAACAGTCCACAAAACCAAAAGACAACTGACAGAATGGGAGAAAATATTTGCAAATGACATATCAGATAAAGGGCTAGTATCCAAACTCTATAAAGAACTTACCAAACTCAACACCCAAAGAACAAATAATCCAATCAAGAAATGGGCAGAAGACATGAACAGACATTTTTCCAAAGAAGACATCCAAATGGCCAAGAGACACATGAAAAAGTGCTCCACATCGCTCGGCATCAGGGAAATCCAGGTCAAAACCTCAATGAGATACCACCTCACACC
>NW_027408361.1:0-1333 GCF_003265705.2 Callorhinus ursinus | reverse complement strand
CAAAGCCATACACTAGTGATTTAGGGTATATTTTGATCTGTTGGAAGCAATTGTATGTCAAAATTTTAACGAAAGCACAACTTATATATATATATATATATGCTAAAAATAAGGGTAACTACTATGAAGGGATAAAAATATGACTCTAAAAATAAAAAATATAAAATGATTTTTTTTAAAAAGGGATTGATAAAATGTTATTTGAAAAAGGGGAAAAGAAAAATTCAAAAAAAACAGTTAAAAAAATTAACTTTGAAAAACTAATGAATTATGGTAAAAAAGCCATGAATTCTATCTGCAGTATTCCCCTAGCGCTGGAGTTCTGCCGTTCTCCTTGATCGGTAAACTTGGTCTTGGCTTGCTGGCTGTTCGTGTTGATCTTCTGGGGGAGGGGCCTGTTGCCGTGGTTCCCAAATGTCTTTGCCGGAGGCGGAAATGCCCCGCCCTTGTCGGTCGGGGCTAAGCAACCTGCTCGGGTTTGCTCTCAGGAGCTTTTGTTCCCTGCGAGCTCTCGGTACAGCTTTGGAGGACCAGGGTGAAAATGGTGGCCTCCCAATCTCCTCCTGGAGGAGCTGAGAACTCGGGGCCCCGCTCCTCAGTGCGCCCCCAGAGAAAAGCAGTGACTCCCGTGTCCCCGGTCTCCGGCCGCACTCCGTGCTCACCCGGCCTGTGACCGAGCATTTCTATCTCTGGCACCCGACCCCGTGTGGAGTCTCCAAACCCAGCAGATCCCTGCGGTGCGCTCCCGCGCCGCTCCTCCCCGGGGAGGAAGGGGAGTCTCCCCGGCTTTGCTGCCTGTTGGGTCCCTCCTGGAGGCGCAGTGGCCCGACTGGGCCGCGGATCACAGTTTATGGCAACCCCGAGCTGAGAGCCCGCGCCTCAGCTCCGTCTCTGCAGCCGGCTTCCCCGCTCCGATACCTGGGAGCTCTGCCGCACTCCGGCACCCCGGTCTTTCTGTGACCCCGAGGGTCCTGAGACCACACTGTCCCGGGAGGATTCCACCCCCCGCTTAGCCACTGGAGCGACGTCCCTCCGCAGAGCCGACTTCTAAAAGGTCCGATTTTGTGCTCCGCGGCTCTAGCACTTGCCAGAAGCGGCCGACGGAGGCCCCCTCCCCCGCCGTCTATCCTCCCGAATATCGCCTCGGATTCACTTCTTCGCACGTCCTACCTTCTAGAAAGTGGTCGCTTTTCTGTTCAGAGAGTTGCTATTCTTTTCTCCGATCTCCTGTTGAGTTTGTAGGTGTTCAGAATGGTTTGATCCCTATTCAGCTGAATTCTTGGGATCAGACAAAATCCAGGTCTCCTGCTCCTCCGCCATCTTGCTCCGCCCC
>NW_027408360.1:660-1333 GCF_003265705.2 Callorhinus ursinus | reverse complement strand
GTTGATTTGGGTCATTTCTCTTTTCTTTTTGATAAGTCTGGCCAGGGGTTTATCAATCTTGTTAATTCTTTCAAAGAACCAGCTCCGGGTTTCCTGGATCTGTTCTACTGTTCTTTTGGTTTCTATTTCATTGATTTCTGCTCTGATCTTTATTGTTTTTCTTCTCCTGCTAGGTTTAGGCTTTATTTGCTGTTCTTTCTCCAGCTCCTTTAGGTGTAGGGTTAGGTTGTGTATTTGAGACCTTTCTTGTTTCTTGAGAAAGGCTTGTATTGCTATATTCTTTCCTCTTAGGACCGCCTTTGCTGCATCCCAAAGATTTTGAAGTTGTGTTTTCATTTTCATTTGTTTCCATGAATTTTTTAAATTCTTCTTTAATTTCCTGGTTGACCCATTCATTCTTTAGTAGGATGTTCTTTAGCCTCCATGTATTTGAGTTCTTTCTGACTTTCCTCTTGTGATTGAGTTCTAGTTTCAAAGCATTGTGGTCTGAAAATATGAAGAGAATGATCCCAATGTTTTGGTACTGGTTGAGACCTGATCTGTGACCCAGGATGTGATCTATTCTGGAGAACGTTCCATGTGCACCTGAGAAGAATGTGTATTCTGTTGCTCTGTGATGGAATGTTCTGAATATATCTGTGAAGTCCATTTGGTGCAGTGTGTCATTTTAAAG
>NW_027408360.1:0-650 GCF_003265705.2 Callorhinus ursinus | reverse complement strand
TCTCTCTTTTTCTCAGCTTCTTTATTTTCCATCATTTGGTCTTCTATATCACTGATTCTCTCTTCTGCCTCATTTATCCTAGCAGTTAGTGCCCCCATTTTTGATTGCACCTCATGAATAGCCTTTTTGATTTCAACTTGGTTAGATTTGAGTTCTTTTATTTCTCCAGAAAAGGTTTCTCTAATACCTTCCACGCTTTTTTCAAGCCCAGCTAGTATCTTTAAAGTCATGATTCTGAACTCTAGGTCCGACATCATACTAATGTCAGTATTGAGTAGGTCCCTGGCAGACAGTACTACCTCTTGTTCTTTTTGCTGAGGTGATTTTTTTCGTCTTGTCATTTTGTCCAGAGGAGAACAGATAAATGAGAGAACAAAATGGTAACAGGTTAACAACGTCCCCAGCAAATATACTCTATACAAATCAGAAAAGACCTGAAACCAGGGGAAAAGAAAGGGAAATAAAGAAAAAAGAAAGAGAAAAAAAAGAAAATGAAAAAGAAAAAGATAAAAACAAACAAAAACAGAACAAAACAAAAAAAAACGGAATATGATCAAATATGATCAGGCTAGTGTATAGATCAGTGCCACACACTAGATTTTGGGTGTATTTTGGTCTGTTAGAAGAAAGTGCCTCCTAAAATTTTAAAG
>NW_027408359.1:0-1334 GCF_003265705.2 Callorhinus ursinus | reverse complement strand
TTCTACAGATTGCTTCTTTAGTGCAAAGCCTTTGAAAACAACCTTATTCAGAAAAGTGGTGCTTTGCATTTGGCTAGCTATTACTCTACTCATGCGAGATCCATCTATAAGAAAGTAAGGAAGGACATTAAAAGGATTATTCACCACGACCAAGTGGGATTTATCCCTGGGCTGCAAGGCTGGTTCAACATCCGCAAATCAATCAACGTGATACAATACATTAACAAAAGAAAGAACAAGAATCATATGATCCTCTCAATAGATGCAGAAAAAGCATTTGACAAAGTACAGCATGCTTTCTTGATCAAAACTCTTCAGAGTATAAGGATAGAGGGTACATACCTCAATATCATAAAAGCCATCTATGAAAAACCTACAGCCAATATCATTCTCAATGGGGAAAAGCTGAGAGCTTTTCCACTAAGGTCAGGAACGCGGCAGGGATGTCCACTCTCACCACTGCTATTCAACATAGTATTAGAAGTCCTAGCCACAGCAATCAGACAACAAAAAGAAATCAAAGGCATCCAAATCGGCAAAGAGGAAGTCAAACTCTCACTCTTTGCAGATGATATGATACTTAATGATACTCCACCACAAAACTGTTAGACACTCATACAGGAATTCAGTAAAGTAGCAGGCTATAAAATCAATGCACAGAAATCAGTGGCATTCCTATACACCAACAACAAGACAGAAGAGAGACAAATCAAGGAGTCGATCCCATTCACAACTGCACCCAAAACCATAAGATACCTAGGAATAAATTTAACCAAAGAGGCAAAGGATCTGTACTCAGAAAACTATAAAATACTCAGGAAAGAAATTGAAGAAGACACAAAGAAATGGAAAAACGTTCCATGCTCATGGATTGGAAGAACCAACATTGTGAAGATCTCAATGCTACCTAGAGCAATCTACACATTCAATGCAATCCCCATCAACATACCATCCACTTTTTTCAAAGAAATGAAACAAATAATCCTAAAATTCGTATGGAACCAGAAGAGACCCCGAATAGCCAGAGGAATATTGAAAAAGAAAAGCAAAGCTGGCGGCATTACAATTCCGGACTTCCAGCTCTATTACAAAGCTGTCATCATCAAGACAGTATGGTACTGGCACAAAAACAGACACATAGATCAATGGAACAGAATCGAGAGCCCAGAAATGGGCCTTCAACTCTATGGTCAACTTATCTTTGACAAAGCAGGAAAGAATGTCCAGTGGAAAAAAGACAGTCTCTTCAACAAATGGTGTTGGGAAAATTGGACAGCCACATGCAGGAGAATGAAAGTGGACCATTTCCTTACACCACACACAAAAATAGACTC
>NW_027408358.1:422-1334 GCF_003265705.2 Callorhinus ursinus | reverse complement strand
AATGGTGCATTTTGCTTTGTGGTGTCAGGCTGAGTCCTCTGGTATTGCTCAGGTGGCGCAAATCCCTGGGGCCTGGAGCCAGGGACCTAGGGAGAGAGCTCCCCGAAGCCAAGTGAGGGTTAGGGTGAGGGCCCAGGTGCACGGCACTGCTGGTCTGCGGGAACTGTGTTCTGCTGTTCTGCACTGAATGCTTTCTAGAGTTCCAGTGGCGGGGTTTGCTTCTGGGTTGCAGCCTGAGTCCCTTGATACTGCTCGGGCCTCCCGAATCCATGGGTTTTGGGGCCACGCTCTGGGGAGAGACCACTCAGAAGCCAACCTAGGGTTTGTCTTTGTCCTTAGGGCCAAGACACGCCTGATGTGCCAGCGCTGTGAGGAGCTTCCCGAGGTGTGAGTTGAGGCCGTGGGTTGGGGGAGCGTCAGGCTCAGGGATTGCGGATTGGGCACATTGATCTTGGGGTTCGTTGGGATGGCCTGGCACCGTTCTCCTGCTCCGATGGCCTAACGGAGTTCCCAATGGCCTGTTTTCCTTTTTAGTGGCAGGCAGAATATTCTGCTCTTCGTTAGGTGTCCCAAAGCCCTGGGGCTTTGGAGCCAGGCTCTAAGGACAGAGCGCTCAGAAGCCAACCTAGGGTTAGGCTTAGGGCTTAGGGGCATGAGAAGGCTGATGTGTCGGCGCTGTGATGAGACTCCTGGGGTCAGAGTTGAAGCCATGGGTCAGGGCGGTATGGCAGTCTCAGGGATTGCATCCTGGGCATATTGAACTTGGGGTTCGTTGCGATGGAAGGGCACAGTTCTCGTGCTAGGAATGCTTACCAGAGTTCCCAATGGCACGTTTTCCTTTTCAGTGGCAGGCTGAGTCCTCTGGCACTTGTTAGGTGTCCCAGATTCCTGGGGCTTTGGAGCCAGGCTCTG
>NW_027408358.1:0-322 GCF_003265705.2 Callorhinus ursinus | reverse complement strand
GGGGGGGCAGGGGATCTGAGTTGGGGCGTGGGTGAGGGTGAGAGTCTGGTCAGTGTTTGCAGTTAGGGGGCCGTTGAAAGTGGCATTTCGCGGGGATGCACACGCAGCGTTCTACTGGGAAACCTTTGCCGCATGTTCCCAATGGGGCAGTTTCCTTCTGGGAGACGGGTGAATCCTCTGGTATTGCTAAGGTGCCCCGTATCCCTGTGGCTTTAGAGCCAGCCCTCAGGGACCAGAACCCTCCGAGCCAGCAAGGGATAGGTTTAGGGCCTACGAGGCAACGAATACCTGATATGTAAGCAGTGTCGGCTGCTTACTGGGG
>NW_027408357.1:0-1334 GCF_003265705.2 Callorhinus ursinus | reverse complement strand
CTCTTTAGCCTCCATGTATTTGAGTTCTTTCCGACTTTCCTCTTGTGATTGAGTTCTAGTTTCAAAGCATTGTGGTCTGAAAACATGCAGGGAATAATCCCAATCTTTTGGTACCGGTTGAGACCTGATTTGTGACCTCGGATGTGATCAATTCTGGAGAATGTTCCATGGGCAGTAGAGAAGAATGTGTATTCTGTTGCTTTGGGATGGAATGTTCTGAATATGTCTGTGAAGTCCATTTGGTCCAGTGTGTCATTTAAAGTCTTTATTTCCTTGTTGATCTTTTGCTTTGATGATCTGTCCATTTCAGTCAGGGGGGTTTTAAAGTCTCCCACTATTATTGTATTGTTGTCAATGTGTTTTTTTGCTTTTGTTATTAATTTCCTTATAAAAGTGGCTGCTCCCATTTTCGGGGCATAGATATTTACAATTGTTAGATCTGCTTGTTGGATAGACCCTTTAAGTACGATATAGTGTCCCTCTTCATGTCTTATTACAGTCTTTGTTTTAAAATCTAGTTTGTCTGATATAAGGATTGCCACCCCAGCTTTCTTTTGGTGTCCATTAGCATGGTAAATTGTTTTCCACCCCCTCACTTTCAATCTGGGCGTGTCTTTGGGTCTAAAATGAGTCTCTTGCAGACAGCATATCGATGGGTCTTGTTTTTTAATCCCATCTGATAGCCTGTGTCTTTTGATTGGGGCATTTAGCCCATTTACATTCAGGGTAACTATTGAAAGATATGAATTTAGTGCCATTGTATTGCCTGTAAGGTGACTGTGACTATATTGTCTGGGTTCCTTTCTAATCTATGCTGCTTTTAGGATCTCTCTTTGCTTAGAGGACCCCTTTCAATATTTCTTGGAGGGCTGGTTTCGTGTTTGCAAATTCCTTTAGTCTTTGTTTGTCCTGGAAGCTTTTTATCTCTCCTTCTATTTTCAATGACAGCCTAGCTGGGAATAGTATTCTTGGCTGCATATTTTTCTCGTTTAGTGCTCTGAAGATATCATGCCAGTCCTTTCTGGCCTGCCAGGTCTCTGTGGATAGGTCTGTTGCCAATCTAATGTTTCTACCATTGTAGGTTCCATATCTCTTCTCCCGAGCTGCTTTCAGGATTTTCTCTTTGTCTCTGAGACTCGTAAGTTTTACTATTAGATGTCGGGGTGTTGACCTATTATTATTGATTTTGAGAGGGGTTCTCTGTGCCTCCTGGATTTTAATGCCTGTTTCCTTCCTCACATTACGGAAGTTCTCTGCTATAATTTGCTCCAATATACCTTCTGCCCCCTCTCTCTTTCTTCTTCTTCTGGGATCCCAATTATTCTGATGTTGTT
>NW_027408356.1:0-1334 GCF_003265705.2 Callorhinus ursinus | reverse complement strand
CAGACCACTCAAAACCCAACCTAGGGTTAGTATTTGGGCTTAGGGCCAAGACACGCCTGATGTGCCAGCGCTGCGATGAGCTTCCCGAGGTGTGAGTTGAGGCCGTGTGTTGGGGAAGCATCAGGCTCAGGGATTGCAGACTGAGCACATTGTACTTGGGGTTCGTTGGGATGGACCGGCACAGTTCTCATGCTCTGAATGCTTAACAGAGTTCCCAATGGCACGTTTTCCTTTTTAGTGGCAGGCAGAATCTTCTGGTACTGGTCAGGTGTCCCAAAGCCCTGGGGCTTTGGAGCCAGGCTCTAGGGACAGAGCACTCAGAAGCCAACCTAGGGTTAGTCTTAGGGCTTAGGGGCATGAGAAGGCTGATGTGCCGGCGCGGTGATGAGACTCCTGGGGTCAGAGTTGAAGCCATGGGTCAGGGCAGAATGTCAGGCTCAAAGATTGCATTCTCGGCATATTGAACTTGGGGTTCGTTGGGATGGATGGGCACAGTTCTCTCGGAATGCTTACTGGATTTCCCAATGGCACATTTTCCTTTTTAGTGGCAGGCTGAGACCTCTGGCACTGTTAGGTGTCCCAGATCCCTGAGGCTTTGGAGCCAGGCTCTGGGGACAGAGTGCTCTGAAGCCAACCTAGGGTTAGGCTTATGGCTTAGGGGCATGACAGGAGCATCCCTGGGTCTGAGTTGAGGCCGTGGGTCAGGTTGAGTGTCAGGACCAGGGTTTGCCGCCAGGGGGCGAAGAAAGTGTAGGTTTGCTTGAATGGGCATTCAGAGTTCTCCTGCTCTGAATGCTTTCCGGAGTTGCCAGTGGTGTGGTTTCCGTCCGGGTGACAGCCTGAGTCCCTTGATACTGCTCGGGTGTCCCGAATCCTTTGTGCTTTGGAGCCAGGCCCTGGAGAGTGACCACTCAGAAGCCAACGTAGGGTGAGGCTTAGGGCTGAGGGGTATGACAGGCCTGATGTGCCGGCGCTGTGATGAGCTTCCCGGGGTCTGAGTTGAGGCTGTGGGTCGGGGGGAGTGTCAGGCTCAGGGATTGCGACCTGGGCCACGTTGAACTTGGGTTCCGTTGGGATGGACCAGCACAGATCTCCTGTTCTGAAGGCTTACTGGAGTTCCCAATGGCATGTTTTATGTTTTAGTGGCAGGCTGAGTCCTCTGGTAATGGTCAGGTGTCCCAAATCCCTAGGGCTTTGGAGTCAAGCCCCAGACACTCAGAGGCCTCTAGGGTGATGGTTAGGGCCTAGGGGCACGGCAGGGCTGATGTGTAAGCTCTGTAACCTGCTCTGGGGGCTTTGTCTTGAGGGCATGGGGCAGGTTGTGTCAGGCTCAG
>NW_027408355.1:0-1334 GCF_003265705.2 Callorhinus ursinus | reverse complement strand
GGTTGTTTATTTGAGACTTTTCTTGTTTCTTGAGAAAGGCATTTATTGCTATTAACTTACCTTTTAGAACTGCTTTTGCTGCATTCCATAAATTTTGTATGTTACATTTCCAATTCTGTCTGTCTCAAGATATTTTTTTATTTCTCTTTTGACTTCTTTGACCCATTGTCTGTTCAGTAACATGCTGTTTAAACTCCAAATATTTGTAAATTTTCCAGTTTTCCTTATATAATTAATTTTTAGCTTTATACCACTGTGGTCAGAGAATATGCTTGATATGATTTCAATCCTCTGAATTTATTAAGACTTGTTTTGAGGCTTAACATATGATTATCTCAGAAAATGTTCCATGTACACTAGAAAGTGTGTATTTTGCTACTTTGGGTTGGAATGCTCTGTAAATATCTAGTAAGCCTATCTGAGATGTCATTTAAGGCTGATGTTTCCTTATGAATTTTCTATCTGGGCTATCTATCTGTTGATGTAAGTGGAGAATGAAGGTCCCCTACTATTATTGTATTGCTATCTATTTCTCCCCTTAGGTCTATTAATATTTACTTTATATACTTAGGTGCTTTTATATTGGATGCATAAATATTTACAAATCTGCCCTTCTTTGTCTCATTTTACAGTTATTGTAATAGGACAAAATCTCTTTTGTCTTATGTAAGTATACCTATTCCAACTTTCTTTTGGTTTTCATTTCCATGGAATATCTTTTTCCATCTCTTCATTTTCTGTCTGTATATGTCCTATATCTAAAGTCAGTCTCTTGTAGGCAGCACATAGATGGGTCTTGTTTTTTTAATCCATTCAGCCACTCTATGTTTTTCAACTGAAGAATTTAGTCCATTTACATTTTAAGTAGTTATTGATAGGTATGTACTTATTACCATTTTGTTAATTGGTTTTTGACTGTTTTTGTATTTCCTCTCTGTTCCTTTCTTCTCCTGCTCTCTTCCTTTGTTATTTGATGACTTTCTTTAGCAGTATGCTTATATTACTTTCTCTTTGCCTTTTCTGCACTTACTATAGGTTTTGTTTTGTGGCTATCATAAGACTTACATATAATAACTTATATCTATAACAGTCTATTTTACATTGATAACACTTAAGTTTGTTAAAAAACAAAAGTAGTAAAGATAACTATGATTATAATAATTAGTTAAGGGATACACAGGATAAAAAGATGTAAAATGTGACACTAAAAACATTAAGTATGGTCGGGGAGAGTAAAAATGTTGAGCTCTAGAATGGGATCAAACTTAAGTGTTACCAACTTAAAATAGAAAAGTCTCAAATAAACAACCTAACTCTACAGCCCAAGGAACTAG
>NW_027408354.1:0-1334 GCF_003265705.2 Callorhinus ursinus | reverse complement strand
AAAGAAAAGAATGGAGAGACCCATGCTTAGGACTTCCTCTAGAAAAAATCTAGTCCTGAAAAGTGATGAACAGTAAGTATAACCTAGACTTCCTGCAATGTGAGTTCTAGTGGCAGGTATGCACTGATTCCTAGAACCAACTAAGTAAATTAGCCAGTGTCGACTGGGGTGTTGTGACCCAACATTTCTGACCAAATGAAAGCATTTCAGCCAACATCTCCAGGGCTACCGAGTTTTCCCAAGGGTCTCTGCGATCCTCTGATCCTTCCATCAACCTCCTTGGAAGCTCTGTCTTGTCTTACTTGTCTCCTGCCTCTTCTGGGACCCTTCTGTGGCCTCCTCGACAGGGCCAGACCAACAGGACTCCCCTGCCAGGACTCCCTGTGCCCCGTGGCCTGGAGCCCGCATCCCCTGGAGGTCCTGTGAGCAAGGTGCATTGTGCAAATCCTGTGCACTCCTTCTGGGGTCACCGGGCATCTCCCTTGCAGCAGCCTGCATCTTCCTGCACTGGGTCTCTTCTGAGCATTCTGTGAGGCTGGACTGTGCCCACATCATGGGCACAAAAGCAAGATTCCAGTAGTTTCAGACGACCTGTTCCCAGTCCCAGGGTGTGGAGCCTGGGCCAAGGATGTTCAGCAAGCAGAGGAGGTCTTGGGCCCAGGGAGCCTGAGGGAGGACGTGGCACAGTGAGCCTACAGGAGAGTGAGCACCGTGGGAGCCTGGCGCTCTGGACTGATGGGAGACCACGTCCCAACCTCACTGGCTTTGTCTCCAGGGCTGGAGGTCGTCAGGGTATACACCCTCCGAGGCTGCAGGCTGGCAGTGGCTGGCAGGAGAGGAGGCACCTGGTGCAGGAGAGAGGCCTCGGCAGAGAGGAGGGGGCAGGCACTCCCCCATCGGCAGGTGCCCTGGGGCGGGCTGAGGGGGCATCTGCAGACAGCAGTGCCTGCAGCTGGGGTCTTCAAACAGACCCCCTCCTCAGGCTCAGCACATGCTTGTCTGGATGGTATTTGTCCCCCAAATACAAAGTCTGACCCAGGACACCCCCTAAGCCCCGACTCCCAATCATTTGTACTCAGCTCAAGTGACAAGAAATGCCCAATAATTTAGGTGGTGTTGGGTGCACAGGGACATTTGTTTTTCTGGCCTGTGCCGTAAGGTTGCTGGCATTTTAAAGATCTCAGGGCTTTGATTCAAAATTTGTAGGTGCCGGGAACCCCAGACAGCTTTCTGGAAACCTTCTTCTGGGCCTTGCAGCCCTCCCATCCCATCAGCGCTGCTCAGAATCCCTCCAGGTCACAGACCCACAGTCTTGGGAACTCAGATGGCCCAGA
>NW_027408353.1:798-1335 GCF_003265705.2 Callorhinus ursinus | reverse complement strand
ATTTTATGAGGGGATAATATCCAAAATACATAAAGAACTCTTAGAACAGTACTACAAAAGACAACCATATAAAAAATGGGCAAAAAATCAGAATAGACATTTTAGCCAAGAAGATATACAAAGTGGCCAACAAGCACATGAAGACATTCATCATCTTTGGGCATTAAGGAAACTCAAAACCACACACTTCCTTCACTCACTAGGATGGCTATAATAATTTTTTTTTTCGGGGGTGGCTGCATACTAATACAACTTGGTAGTTTTTATTGTCTAGGACAATGGTTACAGACCACAAAGACTCGGGAAGACCCAATGCTTGGGCCCAACAAGAGACAATACTCTCCCTCGCAGTTCAGAGTCCTCTGGGCTGTAAGGGGACAGGCTTTTTTTTACGTGGCTCTGGTAGAAGGTCCATGACTGTACTCAGTACAAGAAGAGCCACAGCTGAGCCTACTTATGTGGGGGTGGGTGGATAAGGTGGCCATCCTCATTTTCATTACTTGGGTGCAACCCTGAAGACCCGGATGTGGATGGCCG
>NW_027408353.1:0-698 GCF_003265705.2 Callorhinus ursinus | reverse complement strand
AGTACAAGAAGAGCCACAGCTGAGCCTACTTATGTGGGGGTGGGTGGATAAGGTGGCCATCCTCATTTCCATTACTCGGGTGCAACCCTGAAGACCCGGATGTAGATGGCCGAGTTGTTGCGGATGCGGGTCAGTGGCTCTCGTGTATCAGTCTCTGGTTCCAGCTCATCGACAAAGCTCCACGGTGGAGGTATTGGCAGCCACCTGCAAGGACCCGAAGCTGCCTGCCCGAAGCTGTAGGGCAATGCTGATGGCACGGTTGATGGTCAGGCCCAAGCCATGAATGTAGATCTCACTGCATGAATTCTGACCCCGAGCCCCTCCGTCCAGAAGCTTTTGGCAGCAGGCCAACTGGGCCTTAAAGTCAGCCTTCATGTTGACGTAAATGTCATTGGGCCTCCAGGGCAGGCGGTGGGGGAGCCACTTCCGAAGGGTATACTCCACCGGGTCCAGCTCAGCCTCGACGGCCCCGCGGGGCTCTCGGTTTTCTGCCATGCTCTGTGCCACTCTCCAGTCCACAGTCCCCTTCCCGAGCACGCGGCCCGCTCCGGGCCAAGCCACTCAAGCGCTGCGCCCACCCGCTCGGACTGAGCGCGCGGCGCCGGACACGCAGGACCGAGGAAGAGAAGAAAAGCCGCGCGCCGGAGGATTGCGAGTCTGTGGCCGCCCTTACGGCTCGGGGATCCTGAAAGATAATA
>NW_027408352.1:0-1335 GCF_003265705.2 Callorhinus ursinus | reverse complement strand
AGGCAGCCATGGAACCTAGGGAGAGTCCACTCTGCCCTCTACCCACTCCTGCCTGGCCTCATCTCTTCTCACTGTGGGAACCAGGCCTCATTGGGCTGGCTCAGCTCCAGCTTGTAAAGATTTCACAGCCAGTGGAGCAGCTGGATTTCCTGGGGCCAGAGGGAGGACTGACTGTGGACAAGGACTGCACTGGGGAGGATGCAGGGTCTTGTAGATGGTGAAGGATGGGGCAGGGGCTGAGTCCTGGGGCCACTTCTCATGTCGATAAAAGGCTGAAATCCCTGAATGCCCATGGGTTTCCTCATTATAATAATCGCCCCCTGCACATGGGAATCCTGCTAGTGGGCCCCTCCAACCTAGCCTCCTTCCCGCCCCTCTGACTCCAGCCCAGGCTGCAGCCAGGGACGGGCTGGACATCCGTCCCAGGTCCTGACAGGAAGACAAGGAAAAAGGAGGAGAGGAGAAGGAGAAGGGGCGGACTGATCTTCTCCCTGTCCTGAGTCGGCCTCCACTGATGCCTCCAGGTCCTCTGGCCCAGCCCAGCACTTAGCTGGACCCTGAGATGGAGTTTGCATTCCAGCAGACTGGAATGCATTCCAACTGGGTGGGTATATTGAATGACCTGTGCATCCCCAGATATCCTACCCACCTGGCCTTGCACGCTAATGCCTGCAGCACAGGGTGGCCGTGGTTGTGGGGCCCAGTGGCCTTTGGGGACACAGAGCAGTTGGCAGTGGTGAGGTAACATGGGGGACCCGTCAGGTGCAGAGCCATGGGTCTCATGTACAACCACCGCCGAGCTGGGTCACTGTGCAGGTGCTCTGTGTACCCTTTGCACAACTGGACATGACACACCTGGCTGGCCCTCTCAGTAGTGAGGCCTGTGCGCCTAGGACACCTGTACCCCACCTACCCCTAGAGAAGCAGCCACGTTCAAGCGTTTCCATGTCCAACCCTCAGGGAGAGTTGGGAACCGGGGTCAAGAGAGGCAGGGACTGGCCCATGAGAAATGAGGGGTGCAGAGGCCAAAGAGCAGGGCTGCTCTCCAGTCCAAGCAAGCCCCGACCCTACCATGAGGTTCACGTTGGGGGTGAGAGCCCCTCAGGTCCTCGGAAATAGCTACCCACCCCGTCCCATGTGGGGACATGACCTTGGCATCCCCAGGCACATAGAGGCATGCGCACCTGCACACCCACCCACACACACACACCACTCTGACTGCCCAGCTGGGGGTCAGAAGGGGAGGACACTCAGGGAGAGAGGTTGAGGAAAAGGGGGAAAGAAGAAAGAGTTTGGAGACAGCTGGGCCATGGGACAGGCATCAGGACTCCTGGC
>NW_027408351.1:0-1335 GCF_003265705.2 Callorhinus ursinus | reverse complement strand
CTCCTGGCACCCTGCCTCTGGGAACATTGAGAATTGTTTGAGGAGGAAGGGGAGGGGATCCAGGATGACAGTGGGTGCAAGGAGAAGGGAGGTCAGCACTGGGAGGACAGATGGTCTTGCCCTGAGCCACCATCCAGGGCCCAGGCGGGCTATGATGCCCTCGGACCACACCCCAAATATGGACTCCTGATTTATGGACCGAGGTTCTGTGGATTTACTCCCACCCTCATTCATTCTCTCCCTCATTCATTCCCCACCTCCAAACCTCCCTCCCCCTCGCTCCCTCCCTCCAACCCTCCCTCCTTCCTCCTTTATTCAGTAAAGGATGTGGGGTCCCTGCTGTGTACTGAGCACTGGGGCTTCATCAGTGAGCAACGCCAAACACACATGGTCATGTCCACTGTGGGAGGTGACAGGGGCAGACTTCAGTGTTAGCAGTGGTGATGAGCACCGGGAATCGGCTCCTGAAAACAGAGGCCAGTTGCACAACGCAAAGAATGGAAGACCCATGCTTAGCACTTCCTCTAGAAAAAATCTAGTCCTGAAAAGTAATGAAAAGTAAGTATATCCTAGACTTCATGCAATGTGAGTTCTACTGGCAGGTACCTACTGATTCCTAGAACCAACAAAGAGTAAATCATCCAGTGTTGAGTGGGATGATGTGACCCAACTTTTCGGACCAAATGACTGTGTTTCAGCCAACATCTCCAGGGCCTCTGAGTTTTCCCAAGGGTCTCTGCGCTTCTCTGATCCTTCCATCAACCTCTTTGGGAAGCTCTGTCCTCTCATCTTCATTGTCTGCTGCCTCTTCTGGGACACTTCCATGACCTCCCCACCAGGGCCAACACTTCCAGAACTCTCTGTGCTCCCTGGCCTGACACGCACATCCCACGCTGGGTCCTGTGAGCCCGGTGCTTTTTGCAAGGATTGTGTGCTTCTTCTGGAGTCACTAGCCATCTCCCTTGCAGTGGCCGGCCACTTCCTGCACTGGGTCTCCTCTGAGAAGTCTGTGAGGTTGGACTGTGACCATGTCACGGGCACGGAAGCGAGAATCCAGAAGGTCCACACTACCTGCTCCCAGTCCCAGTGTGTGGAGCCTGTGTCAGGGATGGTCCACGAACCGAGGAAGATTTGGGCTCAGGGAGACTGAGGGAGGATGTGGAACACTGAGCCTGCAGGGGGAGAGGGAGCCCTGTGGGGACCTGGCGCTCAGGCCTGCTGGGAGACCGCATCTCACCCACACCAGCTCTGTCCCCAGGGCTAGAGGTTGTCAGGGTAGCCACCCTCCGAGCCTGCAGGCTGACAGGCCTGACAGGAGAGGAGGTGCACCTGATA
>NW_027408350.1:0-1336 GCF_003265705.2 Callorhinus ursinus | reverse complement strand
ATGACAGCTTTGTAATAGAGCTGGAAGTCCGGAATTGTGATGCCGCCAGCTTTGCTTTTCTTTTTCAGTATTCCTCTGGCTATTCGGGGTCTCTTCTGGTTCCATACAAATTTTAGGATTATTTGTTCCATTTCTTTGAAAAAAGTGGATGGTATTTTGATGGGGATTGCACTGAATGTGTAGATTGCTCTAGGTAGCACTGACATCTTCACAATGTTGATTCTCCCAATCCATGAGCATGGAACGTTTTTCCATTTCTTTGTGTCTTCTTCAATTTCTTTCATGAGTATTTTATAGTTTTCTGAGTACTGATCCTTTGCCTCTTTGGTTAGATTTATTCCTAGGTATCTAATGGTTTTGGGTGCAATTGTAAATGGGATAGACTCCTTGATTTGTCTCTCTTCTGTCTTGTTGTTGGTGTATAGGAATGCCACTGATTTCTGTGCATTGATTTTATATCCTGCTACTTTACTGAATTCCTGTATGAGTTCTAGCAGTTTTGGGGTGGAATCTTTTGGGTTTTCCACATACAGTATCATATCATCTGCAAAGAGTGAGAGTTTGACTTCCTCTTTGCCGATTTGGATGCCTTTGATTTCTTTTTGTTGTCTGATTGCTGTGGCTAGGACTTCTAATACTATGTTGAATAGCAGTGGTGAGAGTGGACATCCCTGCCGCGTTCCTGACCTTAGGGGAAACGCTCTTAGTCTTTCCCCATTGAGAATGATATTGGCTGTAGGTTTTTCATAGATGGCTTTTATGATATTGAGGTATGTACCCTCTATCCCTATAGTCTGAAGAGTTTTGATCAAGAAAGGATGTTGTACTTTGTCAAATGCTTTTTCTGCATCTATTGAGAGGATCATATGATTCTTGCTCTTTCTTTTGTTAATGTATTGTATCACGTTGATTGATTTGCGGATGTTGAACCAGGCTTGCAACCCAGGAATAAATCCCACTTGGTCATGGTGAACAATTCTTTTAATGTACTGTTGGATCCTATTGGCTAGTATTTTGGTGAGAATTTTTGCATCCATGTTCATCAAGCATATTGGTCTGTAATTCTCTTTTTTGATGGGGTCTTTGTCTGGTTTTGGGATCAAGGTAATGCTGGCCTCATAAAATGAGTTTGGAAGTTTCCCTTCCATTTCTATTTTTTGGAACAGTTTCAGGAGAATAGGTATTAATTCTTCTTGAAATGTCTGATAGAATTCCCCTGGGAAGCCGTCTGGCCCTGGGCTTTTGTTTCTTGGGAGATTTTTGATGACTGTTTCAATTTCCTTAGTGGTTATAGGTCTGTTCAGGTTTTCTATTTCTTCCTGGTTCAATTTTGGTA
>NW_027408349.1:0-1336 GCF_003265705.2 Callorhinus ursinus | reverse complement strand
TGCCTTTGGCGATGTTTCTAGGAAGAAGTTGCTGCGGCTGAGGTCGAAGAAGTTGCTGCCTGTGTTCTCCTTTAGGATGTTGATGGACTCCTGTCTCACGTTTAGGTCTTTCAACCATTTGGAGTCTATTTTTGTGTGTGCTGTAAGGAAATGGTCCAGTTTCATTCCTCTGCATGTGGCTGTCCAATTTTCCCAACACCATTTGTTGAAGAGACTGTCTTTTTTCCATTGGACATTCTTTCCTGCTTTGTCAAAGATGAGTTGACCATAGAGTTGAGGGTCCATTTCTGGGCTCTCTATTCTGTTCCATTGATCTATGTGTCTGTTTTTGTGCCAGTACCATACTGTCTTGATGATGACAGCTTTGTAATAGAGCTGGAAGTCTGGAATTGTGATGCCGCCAGCTTTGCTTTTCTTTTTCAATATTCCTCTGGCTATTCGGGGTCTCTTCTGGTTCCATATGAATTTTAGGATTATTTGTTCCATTTCTTTGAAAAACGTGGATGGTATTTTGATGGGGATTGCATTGAATGTGTAGATTGCTCTAGGTAGCACTGACATCTTCACAATGTTTGTTTTTCCAATCCATGAGCATGGAACGTTTTTCCATTTCTTTGTGTCTTCTTCAATTTTTTTCATGAGTATTTTATAGTTTTCTAAGTACAGATCCTTTGCCTCTTTGGTTAAATTTATTCCTGGGTATCTTATGGTTTTGAGTGCAATTGTAAATGGGATCGACTCCTTGATTTGTCTCTCTTCTGTCTTGTTGTTGGTGTGTAGGAATGCCACTGATTTCTGGGCACTAATTTTATATCCTGCTACTTTATTGAATTCCTGTATGAGTTCTAGCAGTTTTGGGGTGGAGTCTTCTGGGTTTTCCACATAGCCCAGAAATGGATCTGTTCTACTGTTCTTTTGGTTTCTATTTCATTGATTTCTACTCTGATCTTTATTATTTCTCTTCTCCTGCTGGGTTTGGCTTTATTTGCTGTTTTTTCTCTAGCTCCTTTAGGTGTAGGGTTAGGTTGTGTATTTGAGACCTTTCTTGTTTCTTCAGAAAGGCTTGTATTACTATATACTTTCCTCTCAGGACTGCCTTTGCTGTATCCCAAAGATTTTGAACAGTTGTGTTTTCATTTTCATTGGTATCCATGAATTTTTTTATTCTTCTTTAATTTCCTGGTTGACCCATTCATTCATTAGTAGGATGCTCTTTAGCCTCCATGTATTTGAGTTCTTTCTGACTTTCCTCTTGTGATTGAGTTCTAGTTTCAAAGCATTGTGGTCTGAAAATATGCAGGGAATAATCCCAGTCTTTTGGTACCGGTTGAGACCT
>NW_027408348.1:539-1336 GCF_003265705.2 Callorhinus ursinus | reverse complement strand
AGCATTCTGAAGGTGCTGCAAAGGTGAAAGTAAGGATCTCTGAAAATCAGAGAGACAGCAGGAAAGCCAGAACTGGACAGTTAGCCCAGACCTGCTTCTCTAAAAAGATCATGCTCCCCCAAGTTGGGGAAAACATTACTGTTGGGGCAATATCCTGCAGGGCACCCACTTGCCTAAGGCCCATTTGCCTTCTTAGGACTATCTGCAATGCAACAAGACTTCAGGCATTAATGGATGAGTTTCTCCATACCCCCTACCCACATCACAGGCTCCGGAAGTTTTCTTCTCTCCCTTCATCCAACAGCTAGACACGAGTCACCCTCTATATAATCAGAAACAAAGACTGCCAATACAAGATAGACTATTAAGGAGAAAAAAACCAACACACAAACAGTGGTCTTTGATCCAAGCACAAGACAGAATGATTTAAATGCTTACTTCCCACTTTGAATGTAAAGACACTCAACTCTGAGGAGAGGAGGAAATAAGATTTAGAAACCAAGACACTCAGTTGGAAGGTGCAGAGCCTCAGACCTGTGTGGAATAGTAATTGCCTAACCCTCTCCTATTCCCATTCTTGCCTTTCTCCTATCTCCTGCCAAGTCTGCAATCCTCACTGCCTATGATGCTTGTAATGCAAACCCCAGAGGATGAACTTGAGACTTTGAGGAATGATGAGGATTAAAGGAAGAGTCAGGCCTTGATTACAGTAGACTATAAAGAACTGGTTGAAATCTCTCCCTGAGAAAACTTTGTTTTCTTAAACAGGAAGGAAGGGGAGGGAGGAAAGACGAAAG
>NW_027408348.1:0-439 GCF_003265705.2 Callorhinus ursinus | reverse complement strand
CCCCAGAGGATGAACTTGAGACTTTGAGGAATGATGAGGATTAAAGGAAGAGTCAGGCCTTGATTACAGTAGACTATAAAGAACTGGTTGAAATCTCTCCCTGAGAAAACTTTGTTTTCTTAAACAGGAAGGAAGGGGAGGGAGGAAAGACGAAAGGGAGGTAAAGAGGAAGGAGAAAAGGGAGGAAAGAAGGGAGGGAAGGAAAAGCAATTACTTATAAATTCAAGAAGCAAATAATTGACAGGGCTTATTTGGGGGCGGTTGTTGGTGGGTGAAAAGAACGGGAAGCAGAAGAAAGTAAGAAGGTTAATGTGAAACAATTCAGTGACAGAAGCCTTGGGCAAGGGGTTAGGAAATTCAGATTCTAGTCACTGCTCTACCACTGACTTACTCAGTTACATGTGCAATCCCTTCTCTGGGTCTCAGTCTCTTCACCTTT
>NW_027408347.1:0-1336 GCF_003265705.2 Callorhinus ursinus | reverse complement strand
ACTACCTGTCCCTCCAGAGCCGGCTCTAGCTCCTCAGGTGGGGGAGCAGCTGTAAGAGGAGAAAATCTCACCCACGTGCTTACTCTCTGTGGGCTTTTGAGAGACAGAGCCCAGCCAAGGGCCTCCCAGAGAAGCCACAGCCAGGAAGGAACCCTCACGGGGACGTCTCCCCAACTACAGTCTACCCGCTGGGTGCTCTGTGCCCAGTCTTTTCTCCTGGCCCCACACCAGCCTCTGGTGAGGCCACACCGACCTGTCCCTACACACCACAAACACCCAGCCCCAGCCTTCTCACTCTCGGACTTGGCCTCCGTGGGCTCCGGCTCCTGGACCGCTGTCCGGTGAACAACCAACTGGGACAGTGGTCTGGGTTGTGTCGGAGGTCTTGCATGGCAATCCCAGCACCTGTTTCTCGGGATGCCTGTGGGGTCATCCCCTCTGTCAGGGATGAGGGCATGTCCGCCAGCTGCTTCTCCACGTCCTCCGTGGCCTTCTGCAAAGACAGGGACCGGTAGCCGGCCCCGAGGCATCACAGCCCTGCCCGGCCATCCACATTGTCCTCCTGCCCATTCCCCCTGCTGTTCCCAGATCAGACACGCACCTGTGCATGCACAGCCCTGCACCCGGGATGCAGTGACCCATCCCTGCAGGGTTATTGGGATAAACCTTGGGCAGAAGGGGCAGCGCCCACACACCCCATCACACAGCCAGCCTTGACCTTGAACATGACCTGCCCACTGGGTATTTGACCCCTCATCAGCCTGCTCCTGCTCGGGGTGACCCCACCGCCATGACCCCTCTTTACACACACACTCTCCCACACACGCACACACACACAGACACACACACACACACGCACAGACACACACCCTCATACACAAACTTGCACACACACACACACTCACATACAGACACACACACACGCACACACTCACACCGACACACACACACGCACATACTATCACACAAACACAGACACACACACAAACTCACACAGGCACACACCCCATCCACGCACACACACACTTACACACACGCACACACACGCTCACACACAGAAACAGACACAGACACAGACACACACACACACACAGGGAGGGCACCTGGGGCTACACAGGTCAGATTGGAGCGAGTGGGGCTGGGTGGCCGGCTGTGGGCCTCCTGGTGTTACCTTTCTTTGCTTTAGGCCAAATGTCCAGAGGTGGTGGGGAGGCATGACATGAAATACCCTGTGGGGGACCCCGTCTGCAGAGCACGCTTTCTTCTGCCTACAGCCTCCGGACTTTGGCAGGCAGCATGTGAACATCTTAGTTTGAGGATCTCCAACGAAATGAGC
>NW_027408346.1:0-1337 GCF_003265705.2 Callorhinus ursinus | reverse complement strand
AACCCATCATTTTTCCTAATCCTGTCAGTGTTTTTCAGTTGTTTCCTTTAGCTCCTTGGACAGACTTAAGGCAGCTGATCCAGACTTTGTCTCCTAAGTCCAGAATCTGGGCTTCTGCAGGGACGGTTTCTGTTCATTTCCTCTGTGACTAGGCCACATGGTTTCTCTGCATGTTCTGTAATTTTTTTGTGGAAACCTGTACACTCTGACTATTATAATCTGGTAACTCAGGAAATCTGGCACTTCCCCCTCTTCTGGGTTTGTTTTGTTGTTTGGTATATGCTGCAGCCATGCACGTAGAGTGACTTTTGTAGACTCATTTTGTCAAGTGTGTATTCTTTGTCATGTATGGAGAGAAGTCTTTCAGCCAGTGTTTTGGAAAGGATTTCCTTGCATGGGGAGGGGGCGAGACTAAGAAAGGGAAGGATGGTGGGAGGGAAGCAGGAAAGCGTTGCGAGGGGGGAGGAACGAAGGGAGGGAGAAAGGGAGACCAACCTCTCCCGATCGCCGCAGACTGCCTCTGTGCCGGGGACGCCAACACAGAGCCAGGCTGCCTAGAACTCAGCCGGAGCTTTCACCTCTGCTTGCACTGAGCCTAGAGACTGGCCAGAGGCAAAACGCTTTCTCGGGGTCTTTTCTGAGTGTGATCTAGGGCTGGCCTTGGACGTGAATTTCAAAACTCCCCAGTAAACACGGGCACTTTTACATGCCCCAATTTTCCAAAGAAGTCCCCTCTCCAGCTTCCTCGGCTTGGCATGTGACCCTCTATTCTGTGTGTCGACTGTCAATGCTGGCCCCAAGCTACTGCTGCCTCTCCTCAGCCTGACATGGGCTTGAGAAATGCCCACCGGCTTTTGGCTCCTCTGTCCTGAGTGACATCCATGTTAGATGAAAGAAAGACATCCTGAGTCCGTCCTTCATGTGTCCCTGACAGGTTGGACAGACAGACACAATTCTCTGCAAGTAAGTTCTGCTCTACTCCCTTCAGAGCAGGGTCCAGAGTCCCCAGTCAAGAATGTGGGCTGCATTCCTCATGGCAGGAGCTTGGCTTTTCCGTGCTTCTGTGGAAGAAAGGAAGGGCATGCAGGACTGCCTCCTCTGCCAGTTTCTCAGATGCCACCATATCATTTAGTTCTGAATGATACAATTAATACACAGAAACAAATCTCTACACAGTCCAAATACCACAGTTAAAAACAATTTAAAAAATAAGCCAGGATCTGTATTATATTCTAAAAAAGACATACCAGGGTTACACCTAATTTGCCTGGCCATTCTGGGGACTCTCTTTTCCAAAACGCAAGCATACCTCTTTTCTACAACACACCTAACCTCTA
>NW_027408345.1:0-1337 GCF_003265705.2 Callorhinus ursinus | reverse complement strand
TCACCAGGTCCAGGACACCCGGGACATGCAAGAGATCTTCATCTGAGGAGGAGTCTTGGAGAGCAAGTGTGTGTCGTCAGCCCAGCAAGTGAAAGAAACAAACTCCAACGCTCAGTTTCCAACAGAAGCAGAATTTCAATGTACCATTTGGGGGCAGCCTCCTCCCCTCTTACGTGGCCTTGTGGTACCCCAAGGAAAGTCTTCTTTGTTCTACTTCCCTCAGAGAGAGGAGTTGGCCCCATGTCACGGGGTCCCAACTACATCCCCACTGCTGAGGAAGAGACACACACAGGGGCCTGGTGTCAGGAGTGTGGTCAGCCATTGCTCCTAGGCTCCCAGCCAGGGGCCTGGCGGCTGCATGGAAAAACTGAATTGCTTTTAGGGGAAGGAGTGCTCACTGCCCACACCGCTCACCATCCCCCTATGCACACTGCAATCCAGGCTCTCTACCCAGCTTACGTCAATCACCAGCACTCCACAGGTTCCTGCCATGGGAGGGATCATTCAGCATCACCCCATTGCACAGAGGAGGAGAGCGAGGCCCAGAGAGGGGAGGTAAATGGCTCCAGTCCCAGTGCTGGTCAGCAGAGAAGCTGGAAAGCCAGCCCTCCAAAGCCCCTGCTAGACCAGCCAGAGACTCCCTGAGTTGAAAGTAAGCCCTCCCCTGCCTAAGCAGCCACGCCCTGGCCCCTGACCTTCATGATGGCCTGTTCTTGACCTTGAAGGTGAGCTGATTGACTAGGGGCGGAAGTTCAGCTGCTGGGACAGGCTGGAGCTACAGGACGGAATGACACATCTGAGCTAGCACGATCCACACTCTGGTCTCCCTCCCGGAGCCTGACAAGGAGCTGGAATCTGGGTGCCCTAGGGGCCAGCACACAACAGGGTCTGCACTGACCAGGGATCCATGGCCCCCAGGGAGAGTCAACTCTGCCCTCTCCCCGCTCCTGCCTGGCCTCACCTTTCCTCACTGTGGGGCTGCAGGACCCGGGACCAGGCCCCATAGGGATGGCTCGGTTCCAGCTTGTAATGATTTCACAGCCTGTGGAGCCCCTGGGGCTGGAGGGAGCACTGGCTGTGGACAAGGACTGGGCTGGGGAGGATGCAGGGCCTTGTGTAGAGGGAAGGATGGGGCAGGGGCCGAGTCCTGGGGCCACTGCTCATGTCTAAAAAGGGCTGAAATCCCTGAATGTCTATGGGGTCCCTCATTACAGTAAAGACCCCCTTCACACTCGTGCATCCTGCTGGTGGGCCCCTACTCCCCGGCCTCCTTCCCGCCCCTCTGACTCCAGCCGGGGCAGCAGCCAGGAACAGGCTGGACCTCTGTCCCTGTTCCT
>NW_027408344.1:0-1337 GCF_003265705.2 Callorhinus ursinus | reverse complement strand
TATGGGCTGTTTTACTGCACTGAGATATGTTTATATTTTGTCCAAACGGTCCTTCCAAACTGCAATACATATTTATCAGAAGCGGTAGCACTAATATCAATCAATAAGCCATAGCCTTAAAATTAAAACAAAACAAAACAGTATTTTCTCCTAACTTTGAAAGTATTACATTTTCATCACGGAGAATTTAAATAATACATAAAGTAAAAAGAAAAAAGAAAAATCACCTGCAATTGAATTAGTCAGAATGAACCAGCCTGAACATTTTTGTTGTGTTTCTCCCCAGGCTTTTTTTTTTTTTTTACAAGAGAACAAATCTACACCTTTATTTACTTTTCATTAAATTTAAATCCTTGAGGGGTAGAGCATCACACGGATTCTGCGGCCAATGGCTTTAGCAGGCAGGTTACTTTGGAATTCAGCACGAACCATGCCACTGTTTCCATGAGCTCAAGTTACTTTTCCCCAGATTACACTGGTTCTGTTTGGTTTGCCACCAGGAGTCACTGTGTTGTTCTTTGCTTTGTACACATAAGCACATCTCTTGCCTAGATAGAATTCCGTTTCATCTCGAGCATAAACACCTTCAAGAAAAGCTGTGTGCTCCCTCTGGTTCCGGAGACCCCGCTTATAGCCAGCAAAAAAGGCTTTGGACCACAGCCTTCCAGACATTATTTGGCATTATAGGAGTCCTGTTCCCAGAAGGCCTCCACAGACTCCTAGGGGGCCTTCCCTAGTCTTATTATCCGTAAATATACAATGTAATGTTTATAGCATCTCATACTTCTTAGAGCTTTCAAGGGAGGCATGCAGTCAGAAATGATCTTGGCCCCAGTCAAGAGGCCTAGAGTCCAGGCCGGACAATCCACGTGTACCCGAGACAGAAACAGGAAGTTAGAAGCTTCTGCAGCAGGTGGGTCCCAAGGTGGAAAAAGAACATTATATTTGTTCCTGCGGATTTGAAAAGAACCGAGTATTTGGCATTCAGATGATAGGCCAGTGCCTTTTACCTAACAACAGAGGATTTTTCCCAAGGAACCAGTTGACAATATTCTTCCCCATCCACTCCCCCCTCCTTTTTTTTTTTTTTTATTAATCTCAGATATTAGATTATCCTCTATGGCAATGTTTACATCTACATTAAAAAACAATATTATAGCTCTTTCCCTCACGGTGCTCAGAAAAGCCAACCTTTCCAACTCCTTGATTTTATTCTCTTAGCCTCCAGAAGTATGATTCGTAAATGTTGTCTACACTCAGGTTGTGATACATTTTTACAGCAACCCTACCTGATTCATACACAAACCAAGTTTAACTTTACTGAAAAGAGGTGAAAA
>NW_027408343.1:0-1337 GCF_003265705.2 Callorhinus ursinus | reverse complement strand
CAGGATGGAAATAATAAAGACTAGAACAGATATTAAACAAATAGAAATGAGAAAAACAGTAGAACAGATCAATGAATTTAGATGATGAGTCCTTGAAAAAATTAGATCGATAAGCTTCTTGCCAGGCTTTTCCAAAGGAAGATACAGGACACAAATTAATAAAATCATAATGAAAGGGGAGAGATCACAACTAATACCAAGGTGAAAGGAACAATTATGAGAAGTTTTTTATCACCAAAGGCATGCCAACAAATTAAGCAATCCAGAAGAAATGGATACCGTTCTAGGAACTTACAAACTTCCAAGACTGAAACAGGAAGAAATAGACAATCTGTACAGACCACTTAACAGCAAGGAAGTTGAAGCAGTAATTGAAAACCTCCCCCCCACAAAAAAAAGAGTCCAGGGCCAGATAAAATCCAAGGCATATTCTGCCAAACATTCAAAATGAAATAATACCTCTTCTTCTGGAGTTTTTTCAAGAAATAGAATTGGAAGTAAAACTTCAAAACTGGTTCCATGAATTCAGCATTACCTTGATCACAAATCCAAAGGCCTCATCAAAACGAGACTTACAGACCATTATCCTTGATGAACAGGGATGCCAAAATTCTCAACAAGACCCTAGCCAATGTAATCCAACAGTACACTAAAAGAATTATTTACCACGACAAAGTGGGATTTATTCCTGGAATGCAAGGTTGGTTAAACATTCAGAAAGCAATCCAAGTGATGGAGCCCATAAAAAACGAAAACACAAGAACCCTATGAACCTCTCTATTGATGCAGAAAAAGCATTTGACAAAATACAGCATCCTCTCCTGATTAAAATTCTTCAAATTATAAGGATAGTGGGAACATAACTCAACATCATAAATCCATCTATGAAATGCCCAAGCAAATATCATTGTCAATGAGGAAAACTCAGAGATTTTCCTTAAGGTCAGGAATGTGAGAAGAATGTCTACTCTCACCTCTATTTTTCAACATACTACTAGAAATCCTAGCTTCAGCCATCAGAGAAAAAGAAATGAAAGGCATTCAAATTGGCAAAAATTAAGTCAAAATCTTTCTCTTTGCAGATGACATGATCCTTTGTGTGGAAAATCCAAAAGACTCAACCCCAACATGGCTAGAACTCAACCAGCAATTCAGCAATCTGGCAAGAGACAAAGTCATTGCATAGAAATCAGTTGCATTTCTAGACACAAACGATGTTACTGAAGAAATAGGAATTAAGGAATCAAGTACATTTACAATAGCACAAAAAACAATTAGATCCGTAGGAATAAACCTAAGCAATGAGGTAAAGGATCTATACTCTAGAAAATATGGGA
>NW_027408342.1:0-1337 GCF_003265705.2 Callorhinus ursinus | reverse complement strand
TGATTGATTTGCGGATGTTGAACCAACCTTGCAGCCCAGGGATAAATCTCACTTGGTCATGGTGAATAATCCTTTTAATGTACTGTTGGACCCTATTGGCTAGAATTTTGGTGAGAATTTTTGCATCCATGTTCATCAGGGATATTGGTCTATAATTCTCCTTTTTGATGGGGTCTTTGTCTGGTTTGGGGATCAAGGTAACGCTGGCCTCATAAAATGAGTTTGGAAGTTTTCCTTCCATTTCTATTTTTTGGAACAGTTTCAGGAGAATAGGTATTAATTCTTCTTTAAATGTCTGATAGAATTCCCCTGGGAAGCCTTCTGGCCCTGGGCTTTTGTTTGTTGGGAGATTTTTGATGACTGCTTCAATTTCCTTAGTGGTTATAGGTCTGTTCAGATTTTCTATTTCTTCCTGGTCCAATTTTGGTAGTTGATACATCTCTAGGAATGCACCCATTTCTTCCAGGTTATCTAATTTGCTGGCATAGAGTTGCTCATAATATGTTCTTATAATTGTTTGTATTTCTTTGGTGTTGGTTGTGATCTCTCCTCTTTCATTCATGATTTTGTTGATTTGGGTCATTTCTCTTTGCTTTTTGGTAAGTCTGGCCAGGGGTTTAACAGTCTTGTTAATTCTTTCAAAGAACCAGCTCCTAGTTTCGTCGATCTGTTCTACTGTTCTTTTGGTTTCTATTTCATTGATTTCTGCCCTGATCTTTATTATTTCTCTTCTCCTGCTGGGTTTAGGCTTTATTTGCTGTTCTTTCTCCAGCTCCTTTAGGTGTAAGGTTAGGTTGTGTATCTGAGACCTTTCTTGTTTCTTGAAAAAGGCTTGGATTGCTATATACTTTCCTCTCAGGACTGCCTTTGCTGTGTCCCAAAGATTTTGCACAGTTGTGTTTTCATTTTTATTTGTTTCCATGAATTTTTTTAAATTCTTCTTTAATTTCCTGGTTGACCCATTCATTCTTTTGTAGGATGGTCTTTAGTCTCCATGTATTTGAGTTCTTTCCGACTTTCCTCTTGTGATTGAGTTCTAGTTTCAAAGCACTGTGGTCTGAAAATATGCAGGAAATGGTCCCAGTCTTTTGGTACTGGTTGAGACCTGATTTGTGACCTAGGATGTGATCAATTCTGGAGAATGTTCCATGGGCACTAGAGAAGAATGTGTATTCCGTTCCTTTGGGATGGAATGTTCTGAATATGTCTGTGAAGCCCATTTGGTTCAGTGTGTCATTTAAAGTCTTTATTTCCTTGTTGACCTTTTGCTTAGATGGTCTGTCCATTTCAGTCAGGGGGGTGTTAAAGTCCCCCACTATTTTTGTATTGTTGTCAAT
>NW_027408341.1:164-1337 GCF_003265705.2 Callorhinus ursinus | reverse complement strand
TACAGTATCATATCATCTGCAAAGAGTGAGAGTTTGACTTCCTCTTTGCCGATTTGGATGCCTTTGATTTCTTTTTGTTGTCTGATTGCTGTGGCTAGGACTTCTAATACTATGTTGAATAGCAGTGGTGAGAGTGGACATCCCTGCCGCGTTCCTGACCTTAGGGGAAAGGCTCTCAGCCTTTCCCCATTGAGAATGATACTCGCTGTAGGTTTTTCATAGATGGCTTTTATGATATTGAGGTATGTACCCTCTATCCCTATACTCTGAAGAGTTTTGATCAAGAAAGGATGTTGTACTTTGTCAAATGCTTTTTCTGCATCTATTGAGAGGATCATATGATTCTTGTTCTTTCTTTTGTTAATGTATTGTATCACGTTGATTGATTTGCGGATGTTGAACCAGCCTTGCAGCCCAGGAATAAATCCCACTTGGTCATGGTGAATAATCCTTTTAATGTACTGTTGGATCCTATTGGCTAGTATTTTGGTGAGAATTTTTGCATCCATGTTCATCAAGGATATTGGTCTGTAATTCTCTTTTTTGATGGGGTCTTTGTCTGGTTTTGGGATCAAGGTAATGCTGGCCTCATAAAATGAGTTTGGAAGTTTCCCTTCCATTTCTATTTTTTGGAACAGTTTCAGGAGAATAGGTATTAATTCTTCTTGAAATGTCTGATAGAATTCCCCCGGGAAGCCGTCTGGCCCTGGGCTTTTGTTTCTTGGGAGATTTTTGATGACTGTTTCAATTTCCTTAGTGGTTATAGGTCTGTTCAGGTTTTCTATTTCTTCCTGGTTCAATTTTGGTAGTTGATACATCTCTAGGAATGCACCCATTTCTTCCAGGTTCTCTAATTTGCTGGCATAGAGTTGCTCATAATATGTTCTTATAATTGTTTGTATTTCTTTGGTGTTGGTTGTGATCTCTCCTCTTTCATTCATGATTTTGTTGATTTGGGTCATTTCTCTTTTCTTTTTGATCAGTCTGGCCAGGGGTTTATCAATCTTGTTAATTCTTTCAAAGAACCAGCTCCTAGTTTCGTTGATCTGTTCTACTGTTCTTTTGGTTTCTAGTTCATTGATTTCTGCTCTGATCTTTATGATTTCTCTTCTCCTGCTGGGTTTAGGCTTTATTTGCTGTTCTTTCTCCAGCTCCTTTAGGTGTAGGGTTAGG
>NW_027408341.1:0-64 GCF_003265705.2 Callorhinus ursinus | reverse complement strand
GTTCTTTTGGTTTCTATTTCATTGATTTCTGCTCTGATCTTTATGATTTCTCTTCTCCTGCTGG
>NW_027408340.1:0-1337 GCF_003265705.2 Callorhinus ursinus | reverse complement strand
CCATTGCTTTCTTAATTTCTTTTTCTGATAGTTTGTTATTAGTGTATAGAATTATATATATATAATATATATATATAAAACACATCCTCTTTATGCATTCATCTATCAGTGGACACTTAGGTTGTTTCCATATCTTGGCTATTGTAAATAATGCTTCAGTGAACATAGGGGTGTATATATCTTTTTGAATTCGTGTTTTCCTATTCTTTGAGTAAATACCCAGAAGTAGAATAGTTGGATCATATGGTGGATCTATTCTTAACTTTTTGAGGAATCTCCATACTGTTTTCCATACTGGCTGCACCAGTTTACATTCCTACCGACAGCTAACAAGGGTTCCTTTTTCTCCACATCCTCTCCAGCACTTGCTATTTGTCTTATTTTTTTTTTTTATACTAGTTGTTCTAACAGGTGTGAAGTGATAACTCATCATGGTTTTGATTTGCATTTCCCTGCTGATTAGTGATGTTGAACATCTTTTCATGTCTTTTGACCATCTGTGTATCTTCTTTGGAAAAATGTATGTTCAGATCCTCTGCTCATTTTTTTATTTTATTTTTTTGTTGTTGTTGTTATCGTTGTTGCTGAGTAGTATGAATTCTTTATGTAGTTTGGATATTAACCTTGTATCAGATATATGATTTGCAAATGTCTTCCTTCCATTAAGCCTTTTCATTTTGATGATGGTTTCCTGTGCTGTGCAGAAGCTTTTCAGTTTGATAGAGTTCCATTTGTTTATTTTTGCTTTTGTTTCCCTTGCTTTTGGAGTCAGGTCCACAAATACATCTCTAAGTCTAGTTTCATTCCATTGCATAACCGTCCAGTTTTCCCAGAACCATTTATTGAAGAGACTGCCCTTTCTCCACTGTATGTTTTTGGCCTCCTTGTTGTAAATTAATTGTATACTTGGGGAGTTATTTCTCAGCTATTGATTTTGTTCCATGGATATGTGTGTCTTTTTTATGCTGGTATCATACTGTCTTGATTACTATAGGTTTGTAGTATAGTTTGAAATCAGGGACCACGATACCTTTAGCTTTGTTCTTTCTCAAGATTGCTTTGGCTATTCTGGGTCTTTTATGGTTCCATTCAAATTTTAGAATTATTTGTTCTAGTTCTGTGAAAAATGCCACTGGAATTTTGGTAGGGATTGCATTGAATCTGTAGATTGCATTCGGTAGTATGGACATTGAAACAGTGTAAATTCTTCCAATCCATGAACATGGACTATCTTTCCATTTATTTGTTTCTTTTTCAATTTCTTTCATCAGTGTATGTGGCTTTCACTTCCCTGGTTAAATTCATTCCTAGGTATTTTATTCTTTTTGATGCTGTTG
>NW_027408339.1:0-1337 GCF_003265705.2 Callorhinus ursinus | reverse complement strand
GGGGAAGGGGGGATGTAGCCATGCTGATTGGTCAGGAGGCCACAGAGCTTTGTGAGGTCACTGGGCTTCCATGCCTGGCTGGGCCAGGAGTATGATAGAGATGCTGCCAACTGCCATTCTGCTGGCCTTGGCAGTGTCTGTGGTTGCCAAAGATAATGCCACGTGTGAGTAAGTATCACGGACACCTCCAGGGGGTGGAAAGAGTGTCTTCTGAATAGCAAGCCCCACCCAGACTTCCTCTGTCCAGGACTAGGAAGGAGGCCAAGCTTGGGCCTTAGTAGTCCCCTGGGTCTCACGGGAGTGACCCACATCCCCAACGCAGACCATCCTTGCTCCCAGCTTCATCAGCCGAGAGACCCCAGGGCTGACCCCAGGCTCCTATGCCTCCCGTAGCACAGACTCTGGGGTCCTTCCCTCACCTAGAGACTTACCTCACTGCCTCTTGCACATCAAGTCCCAATTTTTAGAAACCCCTTTCTTCCCACAGATACTGAGGTTCCCCTCCTGTGGCTGACCTCAATGACCCCAGGGTATTGTCATGGTATACTTCTAGGGTCCGGCCTCCACCTTAGACTCTGACAGTCCCCAAGGTACCCCCAAACTCTTGTGGCCTCTCCCCAGTTCCCAGAACTTCCACCCCTGGACCCCCGCTGCTCCCCACACCGGAGATCACTGGACCTGCCTTGGCTACTCTCCCTCCTCCTGCCACCATCCAGCCCCACACTGCAGCCCAAGACCCCTGTGGCTGTTTTCTGAGTCTTCTGCCCAAAATTGGCTCTAAAACCTCAAGCCATTACACCTCTCTTTCTCTCCACCTCTAGCCTCCCCCTCTGCCTCGGGATCTCCCATATTTCTAGGGCCCTTATCATCGGTCCTGCTTCCTATGGCACCTTCTTTCCTCGCCTTGGGGCTACACACACAAGACCCCAGAACTTATACTCCTCAAAACCAGTTCCTGAAGCCTGCAGCTTCCTGCTTCCCTACCGCCCTGCCAGCACCTCTCCACAGCAGCTCCCCCTCGGACCCTCCATACTCCGGGTTGCCCCACTTTGCCCAGCCCCCTAGCCCTGATTCCCCCATCGTGCAGGTGCGAGGACAGGCTGTGCCTCTTCTTGGTTTGAACTGTGCCCCTGGTCTCTCCCCAGTGCCCCCTGTGGATTACGGATCAGGCAGAACCCACCGGGAAGTGGCTGTATCGTTGGAGGGCAGGATGCAACAATCGGGGCCTGGCCCTAGATGGTCAGCCTCCAGGTATTCATGTCCCATAATAACCGAAGGTACCATGCGTGCGGAGGCACCTTGCTGAACTCCCATTGGCTGCTTACTGATGCCCACTG
>NW_027408338.1:780-1337 GCF_003265705.2 Callorhinus ursinus | reverse complement strand
GTAAGCATTCAGAACAGGAGATCTGTGCCGGTCCATCCCAACGAAACCCAAGTTCAATGTGCCCATGCCGCATTCCCAGAGCCTGACACTCCCCCCTGACCCACAGCCTCAACTCAGACCCCGGGAAGCTCATCACAGCGCCGGCACATCAGGCCTGTCATGCCCCTCAGCCCTAAGCCTCACCCTAGGTTGGCTTCTGAGTGGTCTGTCTCCAGGGCCTGGCTCCAAAGCAAAAAGGATTCGGGACACACGAGCAGTATCAAGGGACTCAGGCTGCCACCCGGAAGGAAACCGCACCACTGGTAACTCCGGAAAGCATTCAGAGCAGAACTCTGAATGCCCATTCCAGCAAAACTACACTTTCTGCGCCCCCTGGCGGCAAACCCTGAGCCTGACACTCAACCTGACCCCCACCTCCAAGACAAACCGCCCATCCCAACCCCGCCATAGTTCCCATAGACCAGGAGTGCCGTGCACCTGGGCCTTAACCCTAACCCTTGCTTGGCTTCGGAGAGCTCTCTCCCTAGGTCCCTGGCTCCATGCCCCAGGGATTTGGG
>NW_027408338.1:0-680 GCF_003265705.2 Callorhinus ursinus | reverse complement strand
CACCCTTTCAGCGGTCCCGCAGCCGAAAAGAAGAGCAAGACACTCACACTGACGCAAGACACTCACGCTGACCCACGCCTTCAACCCTCACCCCCAGGAACCTCGACGCAGCGCTGGGATGTCAGGCCTCTGGTGTCCCCATGTCCTATCCCTCACCCTCGGTTGGCTTCTGAGGGGTCAGTCCTCAGAACCTGGATCCAAAGCCCCACGGATTCGGGACACCCGAGCAATAGCGAGTGACTCCGGCTGCCACCAAGAAGGAAAACGCGCCATTTGGAACTCAGGAAAGCATTCAGAGCAGGAGGACCCTGAATGCCTATCGCAAGGAATGCACAAAATTTGCGCCCTCTGGTGAAAACCCTGAGCCTGACACTCAACCTGACCCACACACTCAAAACAAATGCCCGGTAAGCAGGCCACAGCGCTTATATGTCAGGTCTATGGTGCCCCTAGGCCCTAACCATATCCCTCGCTGGCTTCTGAGGTCTCTGGCCCAGAGGCCTGCCTCTAAAGCCACAGGGATAGGGGACACCTTAGCAATATCAGAGGATTCACCCCGTCTCCC
This sequence comes from Callorhinus ursinus, assembly GCF_003265705.2. Lineage (NCBI taxonomy): Eukaryota > Metazoa > Chordata > Mammalia > Carnivora > Otariidae > Callorhinus > Callorhinus ursinus. The sequence continues at coordinate 115 of NW_027408338.1, read as the reverse complement.
AGAAGGAAACTGCCCCATTGGGAACCTGCGGCAAACGTTTCCCAGTAGAACGCTGCGTGCCCATCCCAGCGAAATGCCACTTTCAACGGCCCCCTGCCTGCAAACCCTGACCTGA
>NW_027408337.1:0-1337 GCF_003265705.2 Callorhinus ursinus | reverse complement strand
CGGCGTTGAGTGTGGAGCCTACCTAGGAGTTTCTCTCTCCCGCCACCCTCCCCGTTCGTGCAGAACTTTGCCCTTTCTCTGTCTCTGTCTCTCTGTCGGAAAAAAAGAAAAAGAATATGTAAAACATCTGGGCTGTTGGCCACGCCCCCTTCTCACTGTTTAAATGAAAATAGCTCCATGCAGATGAGTATGAAATGATTTTCACTTCAGTACACACCATTACACTGAGAGCATAACACCTCAGCCCAGAGTTTGCCAATCCTGATTTCAAAAATAAGGCAAAGACCCCTTTTTATTTTCTAAAAAGTTTTAGGCCCTAGCTAAGAATGAAGTAAAAGATCATTACAAGAACCTGTACATTCAGAGATCTATACCTGGGATGTGAAGACAATTGTTTTCTATTACATATAGACTCGTGGAGGCAGCCACACACTCAGGTGTCCATTCAAGGTCTCAAATAGAGTATAGGAAGCAAATGCATTTAGGAAAAGAGAAGGTCACAGTGTACTAACCCAAATCTATTTGCCTTACAGGACACTACATTTGAAATTTGAAGACCTCCCTGAGCAATTACAACCAGGCTGTGTGTGTATAAATTTAGAAAATTGTCAGATCAGCCTAATGTCCTGAATGCTGTCCCTGCCCATCCTGTCCCCTGTGCTCTGTCTCTCCTGGTATCCCGCAAATAAACCTTTCACACTTCTGTCTCTGCATCAGCGTCTGCCTTCAGGAGGCCCTACACTCACTTCCCTTCGAGTGCACAGTGTGAATCCCGTACGCAGAACACACTGGCAGCAATGGTGGTAATGGAGAACAGTAGCAGGATTCCCTGTTGTCGTATCTTTCCTGCACGGGGCATAAGAAATCCTCTGGGGAGGCGGACACATCTTGTATTTAGGTCTGTTGGTGGTTGTATTAACTCAGGTGATAGATACTCTTGAGCACATGGCACCTGCTAGTTTAGGGTGTGTGTGTCGATCGGCAGGACAGGGGTCTGTCCCCAGGCAGCGGTCTGTTGTGCTGGTGAGGAATGAATGAATCATCCCTAGTGGCCCTGAGAGCCTGGTGAGGAGGCTCTGCATTAATGCATATTTTGTGCACTGGTTTCACGTTACCAGCTGTCCCCCAACCGCAGGTGGGCTCTGAGTGGGGGCTGAATGTGGCAGTTTTCTTGGTAAGACCCATGATGCCCCTAATCCTCCCCAGTGTCCTTGTTCAGGGATGGGCAGGGCAGAGGCTGATGACAGGAGACCCATTCCTCCCTCACCACACAGGAGGATTTGGGTGTATGGCTCTGTCACTTTTTAGGTTGTTTACTCCAATCCATTCTGCACCAG
>NW_027408336.1:0-1337 GCF_003265705.2 Callorhinus ursinus | reverse complement strand
CCATTGCTTTCTTAATTTCTTTTTCTGATAGTTTGTTATTAGTGTATAGAATTATATATATATAATATATATATATAAAACACATCCTCTTTATGCATTCATCTATCAGTGGACACTTAGGTTGTTTCCATATCTTGGCTATTGTAAATAATGCTTCAGTGAACATAGGGGTGTATATATCTTTTTGAATTCGTGTTTTCCTATTCTTTGAGTAAATACCCAGAAGTAGAATAGTTGGATCATATGGTGGATCTATTCTTAACTTTTTGAGGAATCTCCATACTGTTTTCCATACTGGCTGCACCAGTTTACATTCCTACCGACAGCTAACAAGGGTTCCTTTTTCTCCACATCCTCTCCAGCACTTGCTATTTGTCTTATTTTTTTTTTTTATACTAGTTGTTCTAACAGGTGTGAAGTGATAACTCATCATGGTTTTGATTTGCATTTCCCTGCTGATTAGTGATGTTGAACATCTTTTCATGTCTTTTGACCATCTGTGTATCTTCTTTGGAAAAATGTATGTTCAGATCCTCTGCTCATTTTTTTATTTTATTTTTTTGTTGTTGTTGTTATCGTTGTTGCTGAGTAGTATGAATTCTTTATGTAGTTTGGATATTAACCTTGTATCAGATATATGATTTGCAAATGTCTTCCTTCCATTAAGCCTTTTCATTTTGATGATGGTTTCCTGTGCTGTGCAGAAGCTTTTCAGTTTGATAGAGTTCCATTTGTTTATTTTTGCTTTTGTTTCCCTTGCTTTTGGAGTCAGGTCCACAAATACATCTCTAAGTCTAGTTTCATTCCATTGCATAACCGTCCAGTTTTCCCAGAACCATTTATTGAAGAGACTGCCCTTTCTCCACTGTATGTTTTTGGCCTCCTTGTTGTAAATTAATTGTATACTTGGGGAGTTATTTCTCAGCTATTGATTTTGTTCCATGGATATGTGTGTCTTTTTTATGCTGGTATCATACTGTCTTGATTACTATAGGTTTGTAGTATAGTTTGAAATCAGGGACCACGATACCTTTAGCTTTGTTCTTTCTCAAGATTGCTTTGGCTATTCTGGGTCTTTTATGGTTCCATTCAAATTTTAGAATTATTTGTTCTAGTTCTGTGAAAAATGCCACTGGAATTTTGGTAGGGATTGCATTGAATCTGTAGATTGCATTCGGTAGTATGGACATTGAAACAGTGTAAATTCTTCCAATCCATGAACATGGACTATCTTTCCATTTATTTGTTTCTTTTTCAATTTCTTTCATCAGTGTATGTGGCTTTCACTTCCCTGGTTAAATTCATTCCTAGGTATTTTATTCTTTTTGATGCTGTTG
>NW_027408335.1:0-1337 GCF_003265705.2 Callorhinus ursinus | reverse complement strand
GAGGGAACAGAAGCAGGGGAGTGGGAGAGGGAGAAACAGGCTTCCCACCAAGCAGGGAGTTGATATGGGGCTCAATCCCAGCACCCTGGGATTGTGACCTGAGCCGAAGGCAGATGCTTAATGACTGAGCTACCCAGACACCCCTTTTTAAGTTATTTTTAACTTCCTGTTTGACCTATTCATTCTTTAGCAGGATACCCTTTTACCTACAAGTGTTTAAGTTTCATCCAAATTTGTTCTTGTGATCAAGTTCTAGTTTCAAAGCATTCTGGTCTGAAAATATATAGGTAATAATCCCAAAGCTTTGGTACTGGTTGAGACCTGATTTGTGACCCAGTATGTGATCTATTCTGGAAAAAATTCCATATACAGTCGAGAGGAAGGCATATTATGTTTTAGGATGGAATTTTCTGAATATATCTGTGAAGTCCATCTGTTCCAGTGTGACAATCGAAGCTCTTGTTTCTTTTTTGAACTTCTGCTTAGATGATCTACCCGTTGCTGTGAGTGGAGTGTTGAGGTTTCCTACTATTAATGTATTATTATCAATGTTTCTTTACTGTGGTTATTAATTGGTTTGTATAATTGGCAGCTCCCATGTTGGGGGCAGAGATATTTACAATTGTAAGATCTTCTTGTTGGATAGACCATTTAAGTATGATATCATGTCCCTCTACATCTCTTAGTAGAGTCTTTGGCTTAAAATCCAATTAGTCTGATATAAGGATTGCCACCCCAGGTTTCTCTTGATGTCCATGAGCATGGTAAATCATTTTCCACCACCTCACTTTCCATCTGGAGGTGTCTTGAGGTCTAAAAATGGTCTGTTGCAGACAGCATATGGATGAGTCTTCCTTTTTTATCCCATGTGCAACCCTGTGTCTTTTCATGGCAGCATTCATCTCATTTACATCCAGGGTAACTATTGAAAGATATTAATTTAGTGCCATTGTATTGCCTGTAAAGTCCCTGTTTCTGTAGATTGTCTGTTTCTTTCTCTTCTATGTTACTCTTGGGGTCTGTCTTTGCTTGCACTATTCCCCTAAATATTTCTTACAGGGCCGGCTTGGTGGTCACATACTTGTTCAGTTTCTGCCTGTCCTGGAAGCTCTTTATCTTGCCATCCATTCTGAATGACAGCCTTGCTGGGTAAAGTATTCTTGGCTCCATGTTGTTTTTATTTAGTACCCTGAATATGTCTTGCCAGCCCTTTCTGGCCTGCCAGGTCTCTGTGGATCGGCCTGATATTAATTTGATTTTCCTCCCTGTGTAAGTAAGGAACATCTTACCTCAAGCTATTCTCAGAATAGTCTCATTTATTTTTCTAAAAATTTCAA
>NW_027408334.1:0-1248 GCF_003265705.2 Callorhinus ursinus | reverse complement strand
GTAACATGAGTAGAAGATGACAAAAATCATACAAATTCAAAACAAAATAGAAATTGAAGGGCCAAGTTGCATCTCATTCAATGCTGGGGTTTTTCTGTTTTGTTGGGAGGGAGGGGGTGGTGCTGTGGGTTTACTTCCAAAGTAACCAACCCCCCATCATGGTAAAAGTCCCTGGGGTGTTTGAAAGGAAGATCCATTGGAAAGGTCGACGAGTCAAGCGTTTCAATGGACTCCCAGTGCCAGTCAGGTAGGAAACTGGTCAACCAAACGACTAAGGAAGCAAACAACCTACCAGCGAATCCAACAAAATGACACATAGAGACCCAAATTCCCTTCCTGTATCCTTTTGGCCACAGGGCTCTGAAAGTCCATCAGGTGAACTACAGGGAGACAAGTGGAACCCAGTAGAAATAGGTGGTGAAGGGTCTCATTTCCCCAGGACTTGAAGGCAGTCCATTAGCAATCGCTAATTATCAGGGTAAGTGTGTGTGTTTCTGAGGGTTTGCTGTTGTGCACTTGTCTTTCAGTGACAGTGAAACCAGTGGCTTTAGGTCAAGGAAAGAGCGTCTACAGAAAGAGAGGGAACGCATCTACTGGAAACCCCAGGGTTGCAGCCTTGACCAGGCGGTTGGTGGCACTCCAATGTCTGTTTCTGGCTGGCCTTGTCCAAGCGGTGGCTTGTAGCATGAGGACAGGCGTGGGCAGAGGGTCTCCACAGAGGGTGCCCTACACCTTTTCTGGGGTCAGCATCCTCAACACAGTGCCTCTCAGGAAAGCGTAAATCCACCAAGGTGGTACAAGTGCCAAGTCCTGTTTGGAGCTGTTAGGGTAATTGACCATTGTTGTGGCTCTGTGTTGCTTTTAAGGACTTCGCTGTCCCTACAGTGCAGGTGGTCGCCAGGCAGTGCCTGAGATTGACTGAGTCTCACCAAGACTGGGAGCAGCCTTCAAGGCCCAAGAGAATGTCTTGGATACATGTGTGTCCTGTTCTTGATCGCTAAATCCCAGGCCAAGGTGATCTGAGGGTGAGAGGATCCCTTTGAGGGATCCCAGGGAGGCACAGTTGTGTGAGGATGTCCTTGAAGATCATAGGCCCTGGGGCCTTGGCCTCCAAGGCCATGAACAACAGCCTGCTAGCTGGTGGACTCCTGCCAACTTCCACGTGGACACCTTCACTGGCAGGAGATTTCCCAGAGTGGTCGCTCCATGTTGCCCACATGCCAGGGCCCTGGAAGCTCACCGATATGG
>NW_027408333.1:0-1338 GCF_003265705.2 Callorhinus ursinus | reverse complement strand
TTTCTCTGAACACTGACATCCTGTGAAAAGCTGCATCACTGACTCACGGGCTGATGTTCAAATCATTGAGCCTCCTAGATCTAGAGCAGATAAGTGCTGTCAGGTGGGGATAAGTAAGTCCTCTGACCTATGGCCTGCATGCCTGTTTCAATTACTGGGAGAAGGGGAAACACACACTTGTCTTCTAAGTAGTAATTATCTTCATTCTAATGTGGACCAATGACTTTGACATTTTTGGAAAAGTGAAATTCCTCTTCCAAAAGAACACCTCAACTCACCTGTTCCTCATGCAACTTGAGTGGGATCTGGTTGACTCGAGCCTCCAGGCCCCCACCTGGAGGATCCTCCTGTACCAACCTGACAGCCCATGGCCAGCATCCCCGGGGGCACAATGCTGAATTTGGGGCATGACTCTGGGGCTTCGTGCCACCGCACCTGTGCCTGGGGAAGCGGGAACCTGGAGGGCCCTCCCAGACAATCCCAAAGGACCATTATCTCCCTTCCTCCCTGGGGAACACTGGGCACAATGCTGAAATTGGAGGATCGCTCCGGGGCTTCGTGCTACCACACCTGTGACTAGGGGAGCAGGAACCTGAAGGACCCTCCCAGACCATTATACGGACCATTACCACCATCCCCCTGAGGAATGGGGCACAAAGCTGAAGTTGGAGGATGGCTCTGCGGCTTGTTGCCACCACACTTCTGCCTGTGGGAACAGGAATCTGGGGGACCCTCCCAGACGATCCTGAGGGACCATGACCACCATCCCTGAGGACTTGGGGCACAATGCTCAGTTGGAGACCCTAGGTCTTGAAACCAGCAGGAACGGAGCTCCAAGGGCAGAGAGGAGACGCCAGGAGGATTTCTACCCAGGGAAAGGGGGCCCACTGGAGGGCACAGAAGCAGCAATCCCCACCGATCCGCAGGCCATTTGAACAGGATCACCTCCTGCACGTACTTAGCACGTTGTCCGTCTTCGTGTGTGGACAGTGACCGGCCCACTCAGGGCTGTTGCACTTCCAGAGGAAGACTAGAAACTTACCAGGGCTTTCTCGTGCGTCAGAGGACGAACGTCCAAAGAATCAGAGGATATCCATCTTCCTCTGGATTCGGGGAAGGCAGCCACTGTCCTGGGGCTGGACCGGGTCAGGAGTGTGTTCTTTCTGAAGTCCCTGCCTTAGGTGGGTGTTGCTATGCCTAAAAAAGGGCCACTCAGTCCCAGAGGCCTTGCATCTCCATCCCTGACCCCCTGTGTTCCCAGTCTGAGAAAAAAGTTTTATAACCCCTAGAGGTCTTTCCCAGCAGAGCACAGACTCGGGGCTTGGGAGGCTGAGGACC
>NW_027408332.1:0-1191 GCF_003265705.2 Callorhinus ursinus | reverse complement strand
TGCACAGCAATCAGTGCTCGCAGCTGTTTCATTGAAGGGTACCCCAGTGAGTCTGTGGAGCCCCATAATGGCAAGGATGTGCAGCTTCCTCCAGCTGGGCCTTTAGGGGGAATATGTGCAGTTGGAATTAGGCAGATATCCAGTGCTCCAAGCAGCCCGCTCCTAGGGCAGGGCCTCTCCCTAGAGCTGCCCTATTCCAGCTCCCTGGCTCCCCAGATCTGCTCAGCTTGTGCACGCACACCACACATCCTTCAACCTGCAGAGGGCAGCCTGAGCCCCACAGGTCTGTGGAATCTGTCTGCATACCTCCCGGGGAAAGGGTTACACCCATGAAAATCTCTCTCAGCAGCACCTTTAGACTGCCAGCAGTCAGACCGCGTTTGGACCGGCTTCCTGAAGGGGCTCTGGGTCTCTCTTCTTAAACATGGCCCAGACAATCCCTCACCCTCACCCGCCTCTTCCAAGGGCCTTTACTTAGGGTCCATCTTGTCTGATATGGGGATGGCACACCACGTCTCCACTGGTTAATGTCTGTATGGAGGATCTTTTCCACCCCCTCACTTTAACCCTCTTTGTGTCACTGGGTCCCAGGTGAACCTCCTGGAGACAGCATGCAGCTGGATCTTGTCTTTTAAACCTAATCCTAACTCCAGCTCTGCCTTTACCTGGAGACATCCACTCATTACTTCTAATGTAAATGAGCAGGAAGAACTCACTTCAGTCATTTCCTATGTGTTTTCTGTATGTCTTCAGCTTCTTTTCACTGAGTGAAGATTTATTTCCAACCTTGAAAACATTTGGACTCATCATAATGGTGCTGCTGTAATTTCTTATCCTACTTTAGTGCTTCATATAGAGATTTTCAGACATAGACACAGTGGCCCAGCCCAACAGCACGTGGTAAGAGTTACAAAGGCCTCGGCTATTTAACAAAACCAAAAGTGACAACCAAATAATGCAGCCCAGGACTTGCGCGTCCTTGATGAGGACATAATCAGGAGCAAGTTATTCAACCAAACCAAATGCAAATTTGTTTTCACACTTTTCATGTGTACTTTTAGTCTTTGCTTCATACAGCCACTGATAATTGAGGACACTTTCAAGTGCGGGATGTCTAATATTTTTTTAAGATTTTTATGTATTTGAAATAGAGAGTGAGCAGGGGGAGGGGTGGGGGAGAGGGAGAAGCAG
>NW_027408331.1:0-1338 GCF_003265705.2 Callorhinus ursinus | reverse complement strand
GATACAGCAAAGGTGGTCCTAAGAGGGAAGTACATTGTAATACAAGCATCTCTCAAAAAATTAGAAAAATCCCAAAAAGCTAACTTTACACCTAATGGAGATGGAGAAAGAACAGCAAATAAAGCCTAAGTCCAGCAGAAGAGAAATAATAAAGATGAGAGCCGAAATCCGTGAAATAGAAACCAGAAGTACAATAGAACAGATCAATGAAACTAGGAGCTGGTTCTTTGAAAGAATATGTAAGATCAATAAACTTCTGTCCAGACTTCTCCAAAAGAAAAGAGAACGGACCCAAATTAATAAAATCATTAATGAAGAGGAGAGATCACGTCCAATACCAAGGAAATGCAAACAATTTCAAGAAAACATTATGAGCAACTATATACCAACAGATTAGGCAATCTGAAAGAAATGGATGCATTCCTGGACACTTATAAACTACCAAGACTGAAACAGGAAGAGGTACAAAACCTGAACAGACTCATAACCAGCAAAGAAATTAAAGCAGTAATCATAAACCTTCCAAAAAGAAGAGTCCAGGCCAGATGGCTTCCCAGGGGAATTCTATCAAACATTTAAAGAACTAATACCTATTCTTCTGAAACTGAATTTAAAAAAAACAGAAATGGAAGGGAAACTTCCAAACTCATTCTATGAGGCCAGCATTACCTTGATCCTAAAACCAGACAAAGACACCGACAAAAAGGAGAATTACAGACCAATAGCCCTGATGAACATGGAAGCCAAAATTCTCACCAAGATATTGGCCAATAGGATGCAACAGTACATTAAAAGGATTATCCACCATGACCAGGCGGGATTATTCCTGGGATGCAAGGGTGGTTCAACATTCGCAGATCAATATGATAGATCACATTAATAAAAAGACAAGAACCATATGGCCCTCTCAATTGATGGAGAAAAAGCATTTGTAAAATACAGCTTCCTTTCCTGATTAAAACTCTTCAAAATATAGGGATAGAGGGAACATTCCTCAATATCATAAAAACCATGTATGCTTATTTGATAATTTGATATTTGCCCACAGCAAATATCATTCTCAATGGGGGAAAAATGAGAGTTTTCCCCTAAAGTCAGGAACACGGCAGAGACGTCCCCTCTCACCACTGCTGTTCAACATAGTACTAGAAGTCCTAGCCTCAACAATCATACAACAAAAAGAAATAAAAGGCATTCAAACTGGCAAAGACAAACTCTGGCTCTTCATAGATGACATGATAGTTTATGTGGAAAACCCAAACATCCCCACCCCAAAATTACTAGAACTCATACAGCAAGTCAGCAACATGGCAGGATACAAAATCAATGCACAGAAAT
>NW_027408330.1:0-1339 GCF_003265705.2 Callorhinus ursinus | reverse complement strand
CTTATTTGAGGTCTTTCCAATTTCTTAATATACTCACTTATCACTTTAAACTATCAGAGCTGCTGTTGCTGCCTTCTGTATGTTTTGAAATGTTGTCTTTCCATTTTCATTTATTTTGAGATAATTTTTTATTTTCCTTTTGATTTCTTCACTGACCCGTTGATCGTCCGGAAGTGTGTTGTTTAGTTTCCACATATTAGTGGATTTTCCAGCTTTCCTTTTGCTGATTTTCTTTCCATACCATTGTGGTCAGAAAAGACAGTGGGTATGAATTCAGTCTTGTTAAATGAGCTAAGAGTTGTTGCGTGTCCTATGGTGCCGTCCTTTCTGGAGAAAGTCCCACGTGCACTTGAGGAGAATGCCTGTTCTGCTGCTGTGGGTTCTCGTGTTTTAATCCATGGAACCACTCTGCCTATTGATTGGTGAATTCAATTTTTAATATTTAGAGTGATTGTTGATATGGAAGAACGCAGTACTGCCCCCTTATGTCTTACCTTTGATTGTTTTGTAGCCCCTTTCTTATTCCCCGCCCCCTCTGTTTCTGTCTACCTTTCTTTTTTTTTTTTAAAGATTTTATTTATTTATTTGAGAGAGAGAGAATGAGAGATAGAGAGCATGAGAAGGAAGAGGGTCAGAGGGAGAAGCAGACTCCCTGCTGAGCAGGGAGCCCGATGCGGGACTCGATCCCGAGACTCCAGGATCATGACCTGAGCCGAAGGCAGTCGCTTAACCAACTGAGCCACCCAGGCGCCCCTCTGTCTACCTTTCTGAAGTGCTGGTTTTCCACAGTGCGTTTGGTCTCCCCCTTTACTTGTTTTGGGACTCTAGAGTTTTGTTTTGTTGTTACCATGTGGATTACAACAACATCTGTTATATAAGATAGTTCTTTTTAGGCTGATAGCACCTTATTTTCATTCCCTGTGAAGTTTCCACAGTTTTACTCTTCCCCTTAATTTTGATGTTAAAATGTACCTCTTTTTATGCTGCAAATTCACTGAGAAGGGATAATGACTTTGGTTATTTTTCATGCTCTTTTCCGTTAACCTCCAAACTATAATGAAGGGGTTAACACACCCTTCTACTACAGAGTTGTCAGCCTGAGCCTAGCCTCCGTGGTCTGTCTTCTTTGCTCCTGGGTATGGCTCTTTCTCTGCCTCTTGAGGCTGTTGATTCTTATTTTGTTTTCTTCTGAACTGCACTATTTTATGTGTGTTCAATACTGTTAGTTGACACAAACGCTTTGTGAAAATAAGTGGACTATAAATCATGCTTGTTTCCTAATTAGGTCTGAACATATTCAATAGTAGCAGCCTTTTCCCAGGGCCCTGGGTCTTCATTT
>NW_027408329.1:0-1339 GCF_003265705.2 Callorhinus ursinus | reverse complement strand
CATTTCTCTTTTCTTTTTGATCAGTCTGGCCAGGGGTTTATCAATATGGTTAATTCTTTCAAAGAACCAGCTCCGAGTTTCGTTGATCTGTTCTACTGTTCTTTTGGTTTCTATTTCATTGATTTCTGCTCTGATCTTTATTATATCTCTTCTCCTGGTGGGTTTAGGCTTTATTTGCTGTTCTTTCTCCAGCTTCTTTGGGTGTAGGGTTAGATTGTGTATTGGAGATCTTCCTTGGTTCTGGGGAAAGGCTTGTATTTCTTTTTTTCTTTTTAATTTTTTCTTTTTATGTTAATCACCACATATTACATAATTTGTTTTGGTGTACTGTTCCATGATTCATTGTTTGTTCATAACACCCAGTGCTCCATGCAGAATGTGCCCTGCTCAATACCCATCAGCATGCTAACCCATCCCCCCACCCTCCTCCCCTCCAGAAACCTCAGTTTGTTTTTCAGAGTCCATCATCTCTCCTGGTTCGTCTCCCCCTCCGACTTACTCCCCTTCATTCTTCCTCTCCTGCTATCTTCTTCTTTTTCTTTTTTCTTAAAATATGTTGCGTTACTGGTTTCAGAGGTACAGATCTGTGATTCAACAGTCATACACAATTCCCAGTGCTCACCGTAGCACATATCTTCCCCAAAGTCTATCACCCAGCCACCCCCCCCCCCCCCCCGCCCCCCTCCACAATAGACAAACTGTGTATGATCCGATTTGGAATTCCTCATATCAGTGAGGTCATATGATACATGTCTTTCTCTGATTGACTTATTTCGCTCAGCATAACACCCTCCAGTTCCATCCGTGTTGTTGGAAATGGCAAGATTTCATTTTTTTTGAGGCCTGCATAATATTCCATTGTGTATATATACCACTTCTTCTTTACCCATTCATCTGTCGATGGCCATCTTGGCTCTTACACAGTTTGTCTATTGTGGACATTGCTGCTATAAACTTTGGGGTGCACGTACCTCTTCGCGTCCCTACATTTGTATCTTTGGGGTAAATACCCAGTAGTGCAATTGCTGGATCGAATGGTGGCTCTAATTTCCACTGTTTGAGCAACCTCCAGAGTGCTTTCCAGAGGGGTTGCCCCAGCTTCCATTCCCACCAACAGTGTAGGAAGGTTCCCTTTTCTCCATTTCCCCGCCAACATCTGTCCTTCCCTGACTTGTTAATTTTAGCTATTCTGACGGGTGTGAGGTGGTATCTCATGGAGGTTTCGATTTGGATTTCCCTGATGCCGAGTGATGTGGAGCACTTCTTCATGTGCCTGTTGGTCGTTTGGATGTCTTCTTTGGAAAAATGTCTGTTCCTGTCTTCTGCCCATTTCTTGATA
>NW_027408328.1:0-1339 GCF_003265705.2 Callorhinus ursinus | reverse complement strand
AGACAACAAAAAGAAACCAAAGGCATCCAAATCGGCAAAGAAGAAGTCAAACTCTCTCTCTTTGCAGATGATATGATACTGTATGTGGAAAACCTAAAGACTCCACCCCAAAACTGCTAGAACTCATACAGGAATTCAGTAAAGTAGCAGCATATAAAATCATTGCACAGAATTCAGTGGCATTCCTATACACCCACAACAAGACAGAAGAGAGACAAATCAAGGAGTCGATCCCATTTACAGTTCCACCCAAAATCATAAGATACCTAGGAATAAATTTAACCAAAGAGGCAAAGGATCTGTACTCAGAAAACTATAAAATACTCATGAAAGAAATTGAAGAAGACACAAAGAAATGGGAAAACTTTCCATGCTCATGGATTGGAAGAACAAACATTGTGAAAATGTCAGTGCTACCTAGAGCAATCTACACATTCAATGCAATCCCCATCAAAATACCATCCACTTTTTTCAAAGTAATGCAACAAAGAATCCTAAAATTCGTATGGAACCAGAAGAGACCCCGAATAGCCAGAGGAATGTTGAAAAAGAAAAGCAAAGCTGCCGGCATCACAATCCCGGACTTCCAGGTCTATTACAAAGCTGTCATCATCAAGACAGCCTGGTATTGGCACAAAAACAGACACATTGATCAATGGAACAGAATAGAGAGCCCAGAAATGGACCCTCAACTCTATGGTCAACTCATCTTTGACAAAGCAGGAAAGAATGTCCAATGGCAAAAACACAGTCTCTTCAACAAATGGTGTTGGGAAAATTGGACAGCCACATGCAGAAGAATGAAATTGGACCATTTCCTTACACCACACACAAAAATAGACTCCAAATGGTTGAAAGACCTAAACGTGAGACAGGAGTCCAGCAAAATCCTAAAGGAGAACACAGGTAGGAACCTCTTCGACCTCAGCCGCAGCAACTTCTTCCTAGAAACATCGCCAAAGGCAAGGGAAGCAAGGGCAAAAATGAACTATTGGGATTTCATCAAGATGAAAATCTTTTGCACAGCAAAAGAAACAGTCCACAAAACCAAAAGACAACCGACAGAATGGGACAAAATATTTGCAAATGACCTATCAGATAAAGGGCTAGTATCCAAAATCTATAAGGAATTTATCAAACTCAACACCCAAAGAACAAATAATCCAATCAAGAAATGGACAGAAGACATGAACAGACATTTTTCCAAAGAAGACCTCCAAATGGCCAACAGACACATGAAAAAGTGCTCAACATCGCTCGGCATCGGGGAAATCCAAATCAAATCCTCAATGAGATACCACCTCACAACAGTCAGAATGGCTAAAATTAACAAGTCAGG
>NW_027408327.1:0-1339 GCF_003265705.2 Callorhinus ursinus | reverse complement strand
TCCTACATGTTTCATGTGCCTCTCTCTGGCTTCTCCGGCCATGCACTATCCTGTGCTGCTTCCCAGTAGAGGTCAGTTTTCACCAAAGCCAGGAAGATGGGATGGATTTTTCTGACTCCGCACCCCCTGACTCACAGTGTTTCAAGAGAGGAAAAAAGTTTTCCTCAACCCTCTTAAGGTCCCTGGCTGAGTCTGGAAATTGACAAAGTCAGATGGACAGGAGAAAAGCAACGAAAATGTATTGATTGCTTTGGTGGGAGCCTCACGAGACCATGATGACCAGCAGAGTTGACTGGACCAGACAGCTCTTCTACATTTTAGACAAAGAAGCAGTAAGTGTGTGAAGAATTGACAGACACAGGGGTTTGGACTAGGGCTCGTAAACGGCAAAGAAGTTAACTAGGAATATAAGGATCCGTTTAAACAGGTGTGTTCGTATAGACCCCGTGGTCCTAAATTCCTTGACTCTGGTGATAAGCACGTCATCCCTGTGGACCAGGGAGAGAAAGTTCCACATGGGCGTATTCTGACCTGCTTAAGGGAAGAAGGGCTGATGGCTGGGGGTCAGAGAGTCCTTCTTGCTTCTGCTCTATGCAAAAGTTCTTTTAGCTTCTATATTTAATTTGCCAAGGTGCCATTTTTGGGTTATTGTGTCCTGACCCTCACTGGCCTGGTGCTGTACTCTGTCTCCTAGTATCCAGGATATTGGGTGTGCTGCTGTGGAGACCTCCCAGCCCTGGGGTAGCCCCTTGTCCAGGGAGGCACCTGCCTCAAGGAGAGGGTTGCTAAGGGTGGCCACCCCTCCTCAGGGAGATTGGGTGGGAGAGTGCAGATCTTACTTCGAGAAACTGACTTACATTTCCTGAAAAGGTCTACATGATAGTGGGATCATGCAGGAGTTCTATGTTTAGTATTTTGGGGAAAATCCATCCTTTTCCCAGCATGGCTGTGCCAACCAAAGTCACTTTCAGATGATTTTTACCTATAAACCAGAGATTTTTTAAGAACTTCTCCAGCAGAGAACATGAGGAGAATATTTTGATGACATTAGGCAGGCAGAGATTTCCCAGGATGCAAAGTATACCGACCGTAGGAACAAACTGGTGACTTAGAACCTATGAAATGAAGAACTTGTTCTTCTTCCATTTCTGGCTAGTGTGCTGGTCTGTGGCTCAGTCCCCTCTCAGGCAGCTGGAAGGGTGACCTCCCATGTCAGCTACCACTGAGATGGCTACTGTTTCTAGAAATTCTTCGGGGTGTGGCCAGGTTTCCCCACCTGTGCACTGATCAAGTCGGCTCCACTGTTAGAGGTCGCCGACTTGATCAGTGCACAGGTGGG
>NW_027408326.1:0-1339 GCF_003265705.2 Callorhinus ursinus | reverse complement strand
GGGGTCTCTTCTGGTTCCATACAAATTTTAAGATTATTTGTTCCATTTCTTTGAAAAAAGTGGATGGTATTTTGATGGGGATTGCATTGAATGTGTAGATTGCTCTAGGTAGCATTGACATCTTCACAATGTTGATTCTCCCAATCCATGAGCATGGAACGTTTTTCCATTTCTTTGTGTCTTCTTCAATTTCTTTCATGAGTATTTTATAGTTTTCTGAGTACAGATCCTTTGCCTCTTTGGTTAGATTTATTCCTAGGTATCTAATGGTTTTGGGTGCAATTGTAAATGGGATAGACTCCTTGATTTGTCTCTCTTCTGTCTTGTTGTTGGTGTATAGGAATGCCACTGATTTCTGTGCATTGATTTTATATCCTGCTACTTTACTGAATTCCTGTATGAGTTCTAGCAGTTTTGGGGTGGAGTCTTTTGGGTTTTCCACGTACAGTATCATATCATCTGCAAAGAGTGAGAGTTTGACTTCCTCTTTGCCGATTTGGATGCCTTTGATTTCTTTTTGTTGTCTGATTGCTGTGGCTAGGACTTCTAATACTATGTTGAATAGCAGTGGTGAGAGTGGACATCCCTGCCGCGTTCCTGACCTTAGGGGAAAAGCTCTCAGCTTTTCCCCATTGAGAATGATATTCACTGTAGGTTTTTCGTAGATGGCTTTTATGATATTGAGGTATGTACCCTCTATCCCTATACTCTGAAGAGTTTTGATCAAGAAAGGATGCTGTACTTTGTCAAATGCTTTTTCTGCATCTATTGAGAGGATCATATGATTCTTGTTCTTTCTTTTGTTAATGTATTGTATCACGTTGATTGATTTGCGGATGTTGAACCAGCCTTGCAGCCCAGGGATAAATCCCACTTGGTCATGGTGAATAATCCTTTTAATGGACTGTTGGATCCTATTGGCTGGTATTTTGGTGAGAATTTTTGCATCCATGTTCATCAAGGATATTGGTCTGTAATTCTCCTTTTTGATGGGATCTTTGTCTGGTTTTGTGATCAAGGTAATGGTGGCCTCATAAAATGAATTTGGAAGTTTTCCTTCCATTTCTATTTTTTGGAACAGTTTCGGGAGAATAGGTATTAATTCTTCTTTCAATGTCTGATAGAATTCCCCTGGGAAGCCATCTGGCCCTGGGCTTTTGTTTGTTGGGAGATTTTTGATGACTGCTTCAATTTCCTTAGTGGTTATAGGTCTGTTCAGGTTTTCTATTTCTTCCTGGTTCAGTTTTGGTAGTTGATACATCTCTAGGAATGCACCCATTTCTTCCAGGTTCTCTAATTTGCTGGCATAGAGTTGCTCATAATATGTTCTTATAATTGT
>NW_027408325.1:0-1339 GCF_003265705.2 Callorhinus ursinus | reverse complement strand
CATCCCCCCACTCTTCAGTGAACCCTCTCATGACAGCAATCAATCAGTCTTCCCTTCCTGGTTTCCATCAGAACTCTGTGTTCACCCTGCCTGTTCCTGAGCATTTTAACTCAGGCATGTGACAGAGTTTCAAAACTCCAAATGTTCAACATGGACCCCAACAATTCTCCCTGTTCAGGATCTCCTGTGCTGTTGCTATTTGCCACCCTATCCCAGGAAAGTGATCTGGTTACCATGCAGCGTTCACAGTTTATGGCAACACAAAGCAGAAAACCGGCACCTAGTCTGACTGTTCTCAGCCTTCTTTCCCGTTCCCACAGTTGGGTCATTAGGTAGTTCCATTATTAAATTTTTGATGTCTGGGAATTCTGCCACAATCAGGCACCGCCCATTCTTCTTGGGACCGTGGGGATCCTGGGACCACTCTGTCACACCTGGGATCCTTCCTGGCCTCAACCTGAGCACAGTTAAGCCAGGCACATCCCCCAGTGTATCAGACTTCTAAAAGTTAGGACTTTGTGCTCTGATGAGTATAATAAATACTTCACAGTAGCCCCTTCAAGCAGGATCCCTCCCTTCCACCATGTCCTCGGCTATATCACACAGGATTCAACATTTCCATCTCCTACGTTCCAAACTTGGCAGCTTTTCTACTTGTGGACTTGCACCATTTGATTCTCACATCTCTGATTTCTTAGGTGTTGAGAATGACTTGATAACATCATAGTTGTATCCGAGGGAAAAGACAAATTTAGGCACCCCCTGTGTCTCCACCATCTTAACTTAGGCACATACACTTGAAGGACCAGATTTCTGACTCTGATTGGCTGGATACGATTTAGGCCTGGTACAGGGGACTCCTTGTCCCCAAGGCATCCCTCCTTCACTCATGCCCAGCAGACGAGCAGAAGTGCCCCACAAGCTCAGGATGCTCTCCTATCTTGAACCCACACAACATCACCTACTCCAGTACCCTCCTGGGTCCACAGATACTGAGGTGCCTGTCCTTGATGCCTGCCAGGAGCAAGGCTCAATGGCACCCCATTGTTTGCTCAGCATCCCTAACACTAACAGGCAGTCTCTAGTTGTGGGTGGAATACAAGTTTTAGGAAAAGAGAGGGGCTGGATTTTTGCAACATACTCGTTTCTAACTCACTTTTCCTATTGGTTTCTAATCTAATTGTTTTTTAGGTGTAATCGGACTAGATCTAAATATGGCCACATGAAAACTCGAAATGTTTTAATTACACCTAGACCGACCTTTTAAAACAAAATGAAAGAAGTGTCACTGTCCTGTGTGATGATATCCATTTCTGACAGTTGTTTTCCTGCATTGAAA
>NW_027408324.1:0-1339 GCF_003265705.2 Callorhinus ursinus | reverse complement strand
GATACAGCAAAGGTGGTCCTAAGAGGGAAGTACATTGTAATACAAGCGTCTCTCAAAAAATTAGAAAAATCCCAAAAAGCTAACTTTACACCTAATGGAGATGGAGAAAGAACAGCAAATAAAGCCTAAGTCCAGCAGAAGAGAAATAATAAAGATGAGAGCCGAAATCCGTGAAATAGAAACCAGAAGTACAATAGAACAGATCAATGAAACTAGGAGCTGGTTCTTTGAAAGAATATGTAAGATCAATAAACTTCTGTCCAGACTTCTCCAAAAGAAAAGAGAACGGACCCAAATTAATAAAATCATTAATGAAGAGGAGAGATCACGTCCAATACCAAGGAAATGCAAACAATTTCAAGAAAACATTATGAGCAACTATATACCAACAGATTAGGCAATCTGAAAGAAATGGATGCATTCCTGGACACTTATAAACTACCAAGACTGAAACAGGAAGAGGTACAAAACCTGAACAGACTCATAACCAGCAAAGAAATTAAAGCAGTAATCATAAACCTTCCAAAAAGAAGAGTCCAGGCCAGATGGCTTCCCAGGGGAATTCTATCAAACATTTAAAGAACTAATACCTATTCTTCTGAAACTGAATTTAAAAAAAAACAGAAATGGAAGGGAAACTTCCAAACTCATTCTATGAGGCCAGCATTACCTTGATCCTAAAACCAGACAAAGACACCGACAAAAAGGAGAATTACAGACCAATAGCCCTGATGAACATGGAAGCCAAAATTCTCACCAAGATATTGGCCAATAGGATGCAACAGTACATTAAAAGGATTATCCACCATGACCAGGCGGGATTATTCCTGGGATGCAAGGGTGGTTCAACATTCGCAGATCAATATGATAGATCACATTAATAAAAAGACAAGAACCATATGGCCCTCTCAATTGATGGAGAAAAAGCATTTGTAAAATACAGCTTCCTTTCCTGATTAAAACTCTTCAAAATATAGGGATAGAGGGAACATTCCTCAATATCATAAAAACCATGTATGCTTATTTGATAATTTGATATTTGCCCACAGCAAATATCATTCTCAATGGGGGAAAAATGAGAGTTTTCCCCTAAAGTCAGGAACACGGCAGAGACGTCCCCTCTCACCACTGCTGTTCAACATAGTACTAGAAGTCCTAGCCTCAACAATCATACAACAAAAAGAAATAAAAGGCATTCAAACTGGCAAAGACAAACTCTGGCTCTTCATAGATGACATGATAGTTTATGTGGAAAACCCAAACATCCCCACCCCAAAATTACTAGAACTCATACAGCAAGTCAGCAACATGGCAGGATACAAAATCAATGCACAGAAAT
>NW_027408323.1:0-1340 GCF_003265705.2 Callorhinus ursinus | reverse complement strand
CAAGACGGTTTCGCAAAAGCGAGGTTGCCTCTTAGAGGGCGGTCTACGGCGCTCTCCTGACGCTTCCACGCCTATATAGGCAAAAGCTTCTGGGCTCACCAAAGAATGCATCAGTTGAAAGCTGCCTTGTACCCCCGACGCGTTTCTCGGAGTTAGGTCCAGGGAACGGTCCCTGTGCGATGACACGCAGCCTTGAGATGGCTCAGCTCTTTTCTATCATCAGGGAGGACGTTTCTCGGAGTTAGGTCCAGGGAACGGTAGTAAAGCGTACGGCACTTTCATGTTGATTCCACACCCACTTTTGGAAATGATTCTCTCTCCAGGATACCTGAAGATGTTAGTGGAGAGTTGCCGTATACGCGGACTTGCTTTTCCCAGGTGAGTACATGGTACTTTTCTTATTCACGCACACGCACACACACACACACACACACACACAGAGTTGAACATGTTTCTGTCCCATCAGGAAAGAAGGTGTTCGTTGAAGAGACGGTTTCTCGCCAATTCTTTTGGGTTCTTGCTTTTTTCCCCCTGGACATTGAAGTGTATGCACTTTTTCTCTAGGCTTCCGTACACACCCTTGAGAAGCCTCCCTTAAGCCAGAAACAAGCCGTGAGTTGAAAGAGGCGTTCCACGCAGACCTCCTTCTCAGAGCGAAGCCTGTCACACTATTCCTTGGGCCTCCACACGCACTTTAGAAAAACTTCCTCAGGAAAGCTGTGAGTTGAAGGACGGGTTTTCGACAGCAGTTATTCGTGGGGGTCAGTATATATGGCACTTGGGCTTAGACTTCCACACACACATTGGAAACGTCTTCTCTCTTCGGAAACAAGATGTGCGCTGAACGTTGCGTTCTGCACAGGCTTGCTTTCACACTTCATCCCATGGTACATTCCCTAGGCTTCCACACGTGCAGTGGGTATCCCTTCCCTAAACATGAACCAAGACGCGGGGGAAAGCTGCATTCTACACCACCTTGTTTTCCGAGTTTCGTATAGAACGCTTCCTTTGTGCTTCCACACCCCCTTTTGCAACTGCTTCGATATATCTCAGGAGATGGGTTCGCTGAAAGACGGTCTCCTTCCGTCATGCTCTTTTCTCGGAGTTAAGGATAGGGCACTCTCTTTATGCCTGCACACGTACACTGGCAATCTCTCCTGACTTAATGACCCCGTCCATATGCTAGCCTGAAAGACCCATTGCGCACGGACTTGTTTCTCAGAGATGAGTACAGGGCACGGTACATTCCTTGTGCTTCCACCACGACTATTCAAAAGGCTCCCGTCTACAATACAAAGGATGTCAGGTGCAAGACGGTTTCGCAAAAGCGAGGTTGCCTC
>NW_027408322.1:0-1340 GCF_003265705.2 Callorhinus ursinus | reverse complement strand
AAACAACTACAGGATCACGAGGGCAGAATTCGAGAGACAAACGATACGATAAGAAAAAACAACATTAGAATAATTGGGATCCCAGAAGAAGAAGAAAGAGAGAGAGGGGCAGAAGGTATGTTGGAGCAAATAATAGCAGAGAACTTCCCCAATGTGGGGAAGGAAACAGGCGGCAAAATCCAGGAGGCACAGAGAACCCCTCTCAAAATCAATAAAAATAGGTCAACACCCCAACATCTAATAGTAAAACTTAACGAGTCTCAGAGACAAAGAGAAAATCCTGAAAGCAGCTTGGGAGAAGAGATATGTAACCTATAATGGTAGAAACATTAGAATGGCAACAGACCTATCCACAGAGACCTGGCAGGCCAGAAAGGACTGGCATGATATCTTCAGAGCACTAAACGAGAAAAATATGCAGCCAAGAATACTGTATCCAGCTAGGCTATCATTGATAATAGGAGGAGAGGTAAAAAGCTTCCAGGACAAACAAAAGCTAAAGGAACTTGCAAACACAAAACCAGCCCTACAAGAAATATTGAAAGAGGTCCTCTAAGCAAAAAGAGAGCCTAAAAGCAGCATAGATCAGAAAGGAACACAGACAATATACAGTAACAGTCACCTTACAGGCAACACAATGGCACTAAATTCATACCTTTCAATAGTTACCCTGAATGTAAATGGGCTCAATGCCCCACTCAAAAGACACAGGCTATCAGATTGGATTAAAAAACAAGACCGATCGATATGCTCTCTGCAAGAGACTCATTTTAGACCCAGAGACACCCCCACATTGAAAGTGAGGGGGTGGAAAACAATTTACCATGCTAATGGACACCAAAATAAAGCTGGGGTGGCAATCCTTATATCAGACAAATTAGATTTTAAAACAAAGACTGTAATAAGAGATGAAGAAGGACACTATATCCTACTTAAAGCATCTATCCAACAAGAAGATCTAACAATTGTAAATATCTATGCCCCTAACGTGGGAGCAGCCAATTATATAAGGCAATTAATAACAAAAGCAAAGAAACACATTGACAACAATACAATAATAGTGGAGGACTTTAACACCCCCCTGATTGAAATGGATAGATCATCTAAGCAAAAGATCAACAAGGAAATAAAGACTTTAAATGACACACTGGACCAAATGGACTTCACAGACATATTCAGAACATTCCATCCCAAAGCAACGGAATACACATTCTTCTCTAGTGCCCATGGAACATTCTCCAGAATGGATCACATCCTAGGTCACAAATCAGGTCTCAACCGGTACAAAAAGACTGGGATTATTCCCTGCATATTTTCAGACCACAATGCTTTGAAACTAG
>NW_027408321.1:0-1340 GCF_003265705.2 Callorhinus ursinus | reverse complement strand
CGCCATAATTCACAGACATGTCAACAAATCTATGCTGGAAGGACAGAGACCAATGCCAAGACTTACTGGTTATTCCTCTGTCAGAGTCAGCAGGGCTAGCAGAGCATGATATGTGGATCACAGTTCTCTTTTCCTTGTGCTCATGAGATTACATGTCCTTAGGTACACTCCTAAGGGTACAAAAAGGTAAGAACTCCACAAATGATTATTTATGCTTAAGAGATTGAATTAACCTGAGAGCCTTTATAACCACAAGAGACAAAGTTACTGTTCATCATCAGATTTAAGGGTTTTTTGTTTGCTTAGAATATACATATATATAAAATTTATTTTTAATTAGAGGATCAAGGGCAAAATGAGGTCCATCATAGAACATAATGACTATTTTTTGTACATCTAAATTGTAGTGTGTAAATTTTAACCTTGCTATAGGAGTATCAGAATACTGTTTAATCCTCCTCTTTCCTACCTCATGCAAGCCCAATAAGATCTACATATATAGAAAGTGTAATCTTTCTCCATCTCTGCTGGTAGTAAAGATCAGAATGTTAGAAATTCAGCTGATGAGTCACATGTAATCAAAATGTTACTTGGATTGTAGATTGAGACATAGGACATCTTTACATGGGGACCAGATAAGAGTGGAAAAGAAAAGTTATTCATACAGAAAAACTGGCATTATTGGATGCGAGTTTACTGACATGGTTATTTTAACTCCCATCCTACAGGTGGTATGAATGAGGCAAATCCCGTGGCTTATTACAATAGGAACTCGGCAGTTAGACGTCCCCCCAAAACGATGCCCCTGCGTGGGAAGATAATTGACAGCACTATACACTGTGATTGTTTATAACCCGGGGGTGTTCTCTTGAAAGTTATTTTTAGTTATTTGATGACACATTTCTCCTAATCCCCAATATTGTGCTTTTTTCCTCCTACATTACATCAGACCAGACCACAAAATCCATGTTCAATAAACCATTTCATATCATATTCTTGCCGCTTAAAATCTTGTCTACTTTTAAAAAAATATCTCCATTCATTTGGACTTTAAATGAAACACTGGACCAAATGGACTTCACAGACATATTCAGAACATTCCATCCCAAAGCAACGGAATACACATTCTTCTCTAGTGCCCATGGAACATTCTCCAGAATTGATCACATCCTAGGTCACAAATCAGGTCTCAACCGGTACCAAAAGATTGGGATTATTCCCTGCATATTTTCAGAACACAATACTTTGAAACTAGAACTCAATCACAAGAGGAAAGTCGGAAAGAACTCAAATACATGGAGGCTAAAGAGCATCCTACTAAAGAATGAATGGGTCAACCA
>NW_027408320.1:0-1340 GCF_003265705.2 Callorhinus ursinus | reverse complement strand
TAGATCCACACATTGAGTTTAACAATCTCAACATACTTTTTCTAGCATTGCTATAATAGCAATTTAATGATAAAGAATATGAAAGACCATCAAAAGTGTGAGTAAGCTGTCACTTGTGAAATTGACATTAGCACTGAATAAATACATTAATAACTTAATCCGGGAAACCAAAAAAACATAGGGATCACTCATTCTGGGCTAAGTTGAATCGGCTCTCAAGTGATGATGGGTCAATGTTCTTGGCTTCCATTCTCTTTGACCCTGATATCCACGGTCCACTGGGGTGTTGGACTCACCTGGCTGGGGTGTCTGACAGGAAGGTGTTGTTGGGGAAGTCTAAATTTCCCCCTGGATGACAGATGATAAGGACTAAAACTCTGTCCTCAGCCAAGGGCAGCAGGAAGGAGTGAAACATAGGCCCCGAGCCAGAATTAAGACTTGGAACAAACAGACAAGAAGCATGGCCCTTCCTGTCCAAGGTTGCCCGGGCTAACAAACTGGAGATGAGGAGGTATTTACAACTCCCTCTATCTGCTCATTAGGCACATTTCCCTCTTGTGACTCCAGCCTCTATGCACATGATTCCCAAGTGGAAAATTTCTCTGGACAGAAAGGATGTTTTCCTAATGAATCTTGGTTCCCAAAAGACTAGATTAGAGGTCACAGGAATCCAGCTTTGGGGTTTTTTTACCCCTTTTCCTTGACCTTGTTGTCATCTTGCTGTGTGAATCTCCTAGCATCTTACCTCAGCTCAAAGCTATAGTTTTTTTCCATGTCTAAAACCCAGTAACTCTCCTTGATTAGGTTTCTTTATCTTCAAAGCATTGACTTGTGTTGGGGACCCAGCCCTGCTACCTCCACATATGGTCTGTTCTTCTTCTCCATTAGGTGGAGAAGTGTGTTCTTTTGATAATAAGCCTTGGCCACTACACACATTGGCTTCAGTAGATGTTTGCTGTTACAATTAGGAATTTCTTACTTTATACAAGTTAAGAGCTGCCACATAGTCCTTTGTCATAAAATGATTGTTTATTATAACAGGTGTGTTTAGATCTTTTCATGTATTATAACATGACCTTCACATCTCATATGTGTTGTTTTAATTTTTATAAACATCTTATCCCCGAGGAAGTACATTTATGAACTCCTTGCTTGGTGCTGCCTAGTGATCTGTTCACATTTAATATCTGAATATGTGGTGGCCTTGAGTGTCATTCTGTCAGGATGCCTCTACTTCTCAAGGTCTGGGGCAGTGGTTCTCACTGAAGGGATGCCGCTAAACACCTATAATTCAAAGGAAAGCACCCTTACAGTTTTATTATCCTGCCACAGATGTCAAC
>NW_027408319.1:0-1340 GCF_003265705.2 Callorhinus ursinus | reverse complement strand
TGCCTTTTTAGAAAATGTACTGTACACAGTTATAAGACTATAGAACTAAGCTTAATCATACTTTAATTAGAAAACTCACGTTTGTATTTTGTTTCTGTTAAAGGAAAAACTGTGTTACTCTAATACTTTTAATGTAATGACTTTTGTTCAAGATTAGGAAAAATTTGAATAACTTCTCTCAAGTCCATTTCATTTCAAATTTATACAACTTGTTTAGTCAGCTGACCAGAAAGAAAGGAAATAAAAGGAAAATATTTGCCCAGATGAGGTAGAGAATGTTCACACGAATTCAATGCATAGTTCTCTTGGTTGTTCTGTTTCATCCTTAACTGGGCCCAAACCAATTTTAAATCCGAGCTTAAATGAGCTTCTTCAATTCTTCTTCCAACAAGGCTCTGTCACTCCCATCTCCGGGTCAGAGAGTACTCACGTCTCTGCAGAGGACTTTGTCTTTGGTTCTGTCTTGCTCGTCCAAGGACCACCAACACAGCCATTTTGAGAAGGGGATGTAATCACTCTGCTGTTTTTACTCACAGGCAACACTGATTTATGATTAGGCTTGCCGCCATCATATCCAGTGGTAATGTCCTGTATATGCAAGACAACAAGTATCCCATACAATTTTGGATATTCTTTTGGAGAATAAAAACTGTGAAGCCTTTCAAATACACTTTTGATTTTAGTTGGATCACAACACAAGAAATAAGAAATCTTTGAAATATGATAACCATATTTTTCATAAATCTTAATCAGTTGCTGTTTCAATGTTACAGTCATGATTTCCAAGACCATCTCAGAACAACAGTGGCAGTACTCAACTGATCATTATGCAAAGGGAAGTTCCACACAGATAACCAACCAACTCTTCAAATGCAAAAGGACTTCTTTCCCATTTTCCAGGAAGCCTTTGTCCCCCTGCTAGTTTTTTTTAAGATTTAATTTGAGAGTGAGAGACAGAGCGAGCAAGAGGGGGTGGTGGGGAGGGCAAAAGGAGAGGGAGAAGCCGACTCCCCCCAGAGGATGGAGCTGATGATGCATGGCTGGATCCCAGAACACTGGGATCATGACCTGAGCTGAAGGCAGACGTTTAACTGACTGAGCCACCCAGGCGCCCCATCCTGTTCCCCTCCAGTTTTATTGAGAAATAATTGACCTACATTGCTGTATAAGTTTAAGGTGTGCAGCAGGGTTGTTTGATTTACATCGATTGTGAAATGATCACCACAGTAAGTTCAGCCAACATCGATCTTCTCAATATGGATTCAATAAAAAGAAAAGAAAAGAAAAGAATAGAATAGAAAAGAAAAGAAAAGAAGAGAAAAGAAAGGAAAAGAAAAGAA
>NW_027408318.1:0-1340 GCF_003265705.2 Callorhinus ursinus | reverse complement strand
CAGACTGACACCACAAAGCAAAATGCGCCGTTTGGCACTTCTGAAAATACTGAGACCAGGAGAGCTCTGCCTGCCATGACCCTAGGGCCTAACCCCAACCCTAGGTGGGCTCCTGAGTGCCTTCTTTCCGCAGGTCTCGCTCCAGAGCCCCACGGACATGGGACACCTGAGCAATACCAGAGGAATCAGCTTGTTACCCAGAAAGAAACCCCGCCGGTGGGAACCCCGGAAAGGATTCACAGCACGAGAGCGATGCAAGCCTACCCTTAAGACATTATTACCTCTGCCGTTTATCCTACCTTAAGCAGAATGAGACACTCATGGTGACTAAAGATCTCCCACCCCCGAACCTTACCACAGCGTGGGCAGATCAGGGATGAAATGACCCTAGGCTGTAATTCTATCCCTAGGTTGGCTTCTGAGTTTCTGTCCCCAGAAGCCTGGCTCCAAAGCCCCAGGGATGGCAATACCTGAGCGAAACAAAAAGACTCAGCTTGCCGAAAAGAATTCAAACACACTATTTGCAACTCTGGAGAGCGTTCAGAACCCGAGAACTCTGAATGCCCATCCCAGCCAACAGACAAATTTGGTGCCCTATGGCAGCTACCCATGATCCTGACACTCACCCTGACACACGCCCTCTAGACAAACCCCAATGAGCAGGCTACAGTGCTTGCACGTCAGGCCTGCCATGCCCCCAGATCCTAACCGTAAACCTACGGAAGCATCTGAGGGATCTGTTTGCGAAGGCTGGCTCCAGCAAGACCAGAAGACTCAGTCTGTCACCCAGAAGGAAAACACGCCATTTGGAACTTAGGAAAGCGTTCAGAGCAGGAGTATACTGCATGCACATTAAAGCACACCTGCACTTTCATTGGCCCCCTTGCCGCAAACCATGAGCTTCACGTTCACCCCGACACTCGGCCTCAACTCAGACCCCCGGGATGCTAGCCATAGTGCCCGTAGATTCAGCCTGCCAAGCCCCTAAGGCCCTACCATAACCTAGGTTTGCTTCTCTGGAGTCGGTCCTCAGAGGCCTCTTTCCAAAGCCCCAGGAATTGTGACCACCTGAGAAGTACCAGAAGACTCAGCCTACACCCAGAAGGAAACCTCACTGTTTGGACTCCAGAAAGCATTCATGGCAAGAGAAATCCGCATGTCCACCCCATCAATCTCCCACATTCAGTGGTTGGGCCTAAAATCCTGGGCCTGGCACTCACCCTGACCCATGCCCAAAACACGGCTCCCTGGGAAGCTCACCACTGTGTTAGAAGATTGGGCCTGCCAGGCACATAAGCCCTAACCTTAAACCTATTTTGGCTTGTGAAGGGTCTGTCCCC
>NW_027408317.1:0-1340 GCF_003265705.2 Callorhinus ursinus | reverse complement strand
TTTCTTCTAACAGATCAAAATATACTCTAAATCACTAGTGTATTGCTCTGTTCTACTCTCCTGCCTGATCACATTCTCTCCTTTTTTTCTTTTTTTTTTTTTAAATCTTCTTTCTTTTTCAAACAACTTCTTATCTTATCAAGTCCTTTTATAAAATCTTTTAAAATTTTCATCTTTACAGTCATCTTCTATCCCTTCATTGTATCAACCCTTATTTTGTACATATATGTCTTTCTTCCTGTAAAATTTTAGGAGGCACTTCTTTATAACAGACCAAAATACGCAAAAAATCTAGCGTGTGGCACTGATCTATGCACTAGCCTGATCATATTTGATCATATTCTGCTTTTTTTGGATTGTTCTGTTTTTGTTTTTATCTTTTTATTTTTTTTTTTCTCTTTCTTTTTTCGTTCTTTCACTTTCTCTTCCCCCGGTTTCAGGTCTTTTTTGATTTGTATACAGTATATTTGCTGGGGACGTTGTAAACCTGTTAGCATTTTGTTCTCTCATTCATCTATTCTCCTCTGGACAAAATGACAAGACGAAAAAAATCACCTCAGCAAAAAGAACAAGACGTAGTACCGTCAGCTGGGGACCTACTCAATATGGACATTAGTACAATGTCAGACCTAGAGTTCAGAATCATGACCTTAAAGATACTACCTGGGCTTGAAAAAAGCGTGGAAGTTATTAGAGAAACCCTTTCTGGAGAAATGAAAGAACTAAAATCTAAACAAGTCGAAATCAAAAAGGCTATTGATGAGGTGCAATCAAAAATGGGGGCACTAACTGCTAGGATAAATGAGGCAGAAGAGAGAATCAGCGATATAGAAGACCAAAAGATGGAAAATAAAGAGGCTGAGAAAAAGAGAGAGAAACAACTACAGGATCACGAGGGCAGAATTCGAGAGAGAAGTGATACGATAAGACGAAACAACATTAGAATAATTGGGATCCCAGAAGAAGAAGAAAGAAAGAGAGGGGCAGAAGGTATATTGGAGGAAATAATAGCAGAGAACTTCCCTAATGTGAGGAAGGAAACAGGCATCAAAATCCAGGAGGCACAGAGAACCCCTCTCAAAATCAATAAAAATAGGTCAACACCCCGACATCTAATAGTAAAACTTACGAGTCTCAGAGACAAAGAGAAAATCCTGAAAGAACCTCGGGAGAAGAGATATGCAACCTACAAGGGTAAAAATATTAGATTGGCAACAGACCCATTAACAGAGACCTGGCAGGCCAGAAAGGACTGGCAAGATATCTTCAGAGCATTAACGAGAAAAATATGCAGCCAAGAATACTATATCCAGCTAGGCTGTCATTAAAAATTGAGAGGA
>NW_027408316.1:0-1341 GCF_003265705.2 Callorhinus ursinus | reverse complement strand
TGTTAGGTGGGTAGTTTGCAAATATTTTTTTCCATTCTGTAGCTTGTCTTTTCATCCTCTAAGAGTTTTTCCACAGTTCTGAAGTCTTTAATTTTGATGAAGTCCAACTGTTTGTTTTTTTTCTTTTGAGCACTGCACTTTGATTGTCACGTCTAAGAACTTTTCACCCAGCCCTGTGTCTCAAAGATTTTCTTCTGTAAGTTTTATAGTTTAACATTATTTAGATCCTTTTTGAGTTATTTTTGTACAAGGTGGGAGGTTTTGGTTTAGATTTATTTTTTGCCTATGTATATCCAAACGCTCCAGCACCATTGTTGAATTGCTTTTATGCCTGTGTCTCTGGTCAGTTGGCTGCACACAAGTGGGGCTTGTTGCCTGTATTGTCCCTTCGTCTGCCCTGCTAGTGCTACCCAGTCTGGAGAACTGTCTCTTTATCTAAGTCTTCAAATGGGGTAGGTTGATTCCTTGTAGTTTAATCTTTTTCAAGATTTTATTAGCCATCTAGCTTTTAGGCCTTTCCATAGACATTTTAGAATAATCTAGCCCAGTCTGTAAAATCTTTTCAGGGATTTTGATAGGAATTTTGTTTTACCTGTATATTAACTTGGGGGAAATGACATGTTTACTGTGTTGAATCGTCTAGATCACGGTTTACCTCTCTCCATTTATTGAGAACTTTGACCTTTTTATCAGCATTTTGTAGTTTTCAGTACACAGGTCTTATACATGTTAGATTTATTCCTAAGTATTTCTTTTTTGTTTTTCTTTTTCCTTCTTCATGTTTGTAACTGGTATTTTAAATTTTGGTTTCCACATATTCATTGCTGGTGTATAGAACTAGAGTTGGATTTTGTGTTTGTCTTGTATCCTATAGCCTTGCTAAACTTACTCTTAGTGCCAAGAGTGTTTGTGTAGATTCCGTGTAATTTTCTACTTGGACAATCCTGTCATCTGCAAACAGTTTTATTTCTTTGTTTTATAGCCTGTATGCCTTTTCTTTTCTTTTTTTGCCTTATGGGTCTGTCTGGAACATACACTATTATATGGAATAGCAGTGGTGAGTGTACCTTCTTGCTCCTTGTTCATAGTCCTAGAAAGCTTTCAGTATTTCACCATTAAGTGTGATGTGAGCGATGGATTTTGTTTTTGTTTTTTTTTCCTAGATTGCTCATCTAAAACTATTGACAGTTTTCTTAATTAAAATCTATCTTGTATTGGGTTAGTGTTCATACAGACAATCCCGTCAGATTCAGAAGGAGGATCTGGAGATGTAGGTTTCAGTGTCCTGTCATCCTTGGGATTAAGGGAAGCCACACAGAAGGATGATGTTTCTGAAAACGT
>NW_027408315.1:150-1341 GCF_003265705.2 Callorhinus ursinus | reverse complement strand
AGAAAGAAAGAAAGAAACTCAACACAGCCTCAGAGGTCTGTGGGACACCAAAAGCATAGCAACATTAGCATAATGGGAGTCTCAGAAGGAGAAGGGATGAAAGAATATTTGAAGAAATAATCACCAAAAACTTCCCAAAGTTGATGAAAACATTAATCTACATATCCAAGAAGTTTAACAAACTTCAACTAGGAAAAATCCAAGAGATCCACACCTACAACCATAATACTTAAACTGTCAAAAGGCAAAGAAAGAATCTTGAAAACAGCAAGAGAGTAGTGACTTATCACTTTCAAAGGATCCTCAATAAGATTAACAGCTGAGTTTTCATCAGAAGTCATGGAGGCCAGAGGCAGTGGGACCACATAGTCAAAGTACTGAAAAAAAAACTGCCAACCAAGAACTCTGTATCTAGCAAAACTATCCTTTGAAAAAGAAGGGGAGGGGCGCCTGGCTGACTCAGTTGGTAGAGCAGGCGACTCTTGATCTTGGGGTCATAAGTTCAAGACCCACGTTGGTCATAGAGTTTACTTAAAAAAATAAAATAAAAATAAATAAAATCCTTTAACTCCCCCCCCAAAAAAAAACAAAAAAGAAGGAGAAATTAAGATATCCTCAGAAAAACAAAATGGAGAGTTGTTGCTAGCAGATCTGTCCTACCACAGATGCTAACAGGAGACCTTTAGGTGGAAATGAAATGGCATTAGTCAGTAACTAAAATCCACACTAAGAATAAAGAACCCCAGAAAGGATAAATACATAGTTAAATATAAGACAGTATAAATGTATTCTTTTATTTGTAACTCTTTTTTCTATCTGATTTAAAAGACAATTGTACAAAACAATAATTATAAATCTATGTTGATGAGCACACAATGGATAAAGGTGCAGTTTGAACAAGAACAGCATGTGTTGGGAGTAATGGAGCTATATAGGAGCAAACTTTTTGCGGACCATTAAAACTAAGTTAGTATTAATACAAACTAGATTGTTATAAATTACAATGTTGGGGGCACCTGGGTGGCTCAGTCAGTAGAGCATGTGACTCTTGAGCTCAAGCTCATGAGTTCAAGCCCCACGTTGGGTATGGAGTCTACTTAACAATCAATCAAATTAAAATGTTGATTGTAATCTCCAATGCAACCTCAAATTATATATATATATATATATATATATATATATATATATATA